>NC_042305.1:2175821-2320597 GCF_901000725.2 Takifugu rubripes
CTGTTTGCGCTACGTGAAGCCGACTCCAGCGACCATAGTTAAGAACATTCCGGGGGCCAGAGCGGGCGACATAGAAGCAAATTTACGGCTGCTGGCGAGACGTAAACGTAAATTTGGTAAAGTTATTATTCACGTCGGAGCCAACGACACCCGGCTTCGTCAGTCGGAGGTCACCAGAATTAACTTGGAGTCGGTGTGTAACTACGCAAAACGATGTGGGACTCCGTTGCATTCTCTGGTCCCCTCCCCAATCTGGCCAGCGAGGAGATGTTTAGCCGCATGTCGTCGCTGTCACGGTGGTGCCCCGATAACCAGGTGGTCTTTAGACAGTTGGAACACTTTTTGGGGAAAACCTGGTCTGATCAGGAGAGACGGTGTCCATCTCACACGGGATGGTGCCTCTCTCATTTCTAGTAATTTGGCTAATTTTTAGACCCAAAGTGACCTGACAATCCAGGGTCCAGACCAGGATGCAGAGTTGTGGTCTTACACACCTCTCTGCTGCTTCCATAGAACCCTCATTCACCAACAATAACATATTTAACACTATAGAGGTAGTCTCTGTTCCACGGTTAAAAGTTCCCCAAGCACAGAGCAGGGGAGCGGTCAATCACCATAATCTTATTAAATTAATACCAAAGTACAAGTTGGAGAAACTAATATCACAATTAAGTGTGGACTGTTAAATATTAGATCTCTTTTGTGTAAATCCCTGTTAGTGCACGACCTGATAGCGGATCATCACATTGATTTATTTTGTCTTACTGAGACCTGGCTTCAGGAGGAGGAGTATGTTAGCTTAAATGAATCTACTCCTCCTACCCATCTTAATTATCATATTCCACGTGTTACTGGTCGAGGAGGGGGAGTGGCAGCAATCTATCACTCCAAGTTATTAATTAATTCTAGACCAAAACATGGCTTCAGTTCATTTGAAAGCCTGACTCTTGGCATCACTCATCTGAGCTGGAAGACAAAAATGCCACTTCTGTTTGTAGTTGTATATCGGCCCCCTGCTGGGCCACATTCAGAGTTCCTGTCTGAGTTCTCTGATTTCTTATCTGACTTGGTCCTTAGAACGGACAAAGTCATTATCATTGGAGACTTTAATATCCATATAGACGTTGTAAATGACAGCTTTAGAAATGGCTTCATTTCATTACTCAGTCAGTTGGTTTCCTCCAGCAGATAAACCAACCAACTCATAGCTTCAACCACACCTTAGATCTAGTCCTGACTTATGGTGTTGAGGTAGAACATGCGTCAGTGTTCCCTCAGAACCCCCTCCTGTCAGATCATTCATTGATCACTTTTACATTTATGATTAAGGATTCTTCTATGCTCAGAACAAAGTCTTACTATAGCAGATGTCTTTCAGATAATGCTGTAGCTAAGTTTAAGGAAGTGATCCCTGTGCTGATCCCAGGACCACCGTGTCTTTCCCCAGGGATCAGTCATTATAATCTTAGCCCTGCTGAGGTTGACTCTATTGCTGAAGGTGCAGCAACCTCACTGAGAATCACGCTTGATTCTGTTGCCCCCCTGAAAAGAAAATAGTAAATCAGAGGAGGTGTGCCCCTGGTATAATTCACATATCAGGACCCTCAAGCAGAAAGTGCGAAGACTGGAAAGGAAGTGGCATTCTTGTAAAATAGACAGCTATCATGTAGCCTGGAAAGACTGTCTATAGTTTACAAAAAGGCCCTTCGCAAGGCTAGAACAGCTTATTTTTCTTCTTTAATTGAGGAAAATAAGAGCAACCCCAGGTTTCTTTTCAGCACTGTGGCCAAATTAACTAAGAGTCACAGTGTTTTAGATCCACGTATCCCTTCTTCCCTTAGTGGTGAAGACTTCATGAGCTTCTTCACTGATAAAGTTCTAGCTATCAGAGAGAAAGCTAAGCAGGCCATCCCAACAACTGGATCATCACCAGATGTGCTGACTGTGGGAACATACAGGTTCTCCAACGAGCCCTTAAGCTCCTTCACCCCTATATATTTTTCTGAGGCGTCATCGCTAATTCAGAAATCCAAGACCACCACGTGTCTTTTAGATCCCATCCAAACACACCTGTTGAAGGATGTTTTACCATTGATAGGCAGATCTATCCTGGACCAGATCAATGGTTCTTTAGTGTCAGGTTATGTACCCCGGTCCTACAAGGTGGCAGTGATTAAGCCGTTGCTTAAAAAACCATCACTGGATCCTGACGTATTATCAAATTATAGGCCGATATCCAACCTTCCTTTTATCTCTAAAGTTCTAGAGAAGGTGGTGGTGACTCAGTTACTGGAGCACCTGCAGAGGAACAGCCTGTTTGAGATGTTTCAGTCAGGCTTGAGAGCTCATCACAACACAGAAACAGCACTTCTTAAAGTCACCAATGATCTTCTCATAGCTTCCGATCATGGACTGGTCTCTATTCTGGTTCTGCTGGACCTCAGTGCTGCTTTTGATCCAGTTGATCACAGCATCCTGTTACAGAGACTGGAACATGTGATTGGGATTAAAGGGACAGCACTAGACTGGTTTAGATCATATTTATCTGATAGATACCAGTTTGCCCATGTCCATGGTGTTCCCTCCTCATACAGTAGGGTTAGCCATGGGGTTCCTCAAGGTTCTGTACTTGGACCAATCCTCTTCACCTTGTACATGCTTCCCTTAGGGAACATTATTCGGCAGCATGGGATCAATGTTCATTGTTATGCTGATGACACTCAGCTTTATTTATCCATGAAACCCAAGGAGACAGAGAGTTAGTGAAGCTCCAGACCTGTCTTAAAGACATAAAGTCCTGGATGTCTTCAAATTTCCTCCTCCTTAACCCAGGAAAAACTGAGGTCATGGGTTTGGTCCTGAACTTCTCAGAGATAGATTAGATCACATGATCACTCTAGATGGTATCTCATTAACATCTAGTCTCTCTGTGAGGAATCTAGGAGTAACTTTTGACCAAAATCTCTCCTTCAACTCACACATTAAATTAGTCTCTAGAAGTGTCTTTTTTCACCTCAGAAAGATCAGGAAGCTGCTGACGCGGCATGATGCTGAAAAGTTAGTCCAGCATTTGTTACTTCCAGGCTGGATATTAGAGTTGAAACAGAGCAACCCAGCAAAACCCTGCGTGAATCAACAAAAGACACAAACACAGGTACCTTGCAAGGGAGAGCGAGCAGCAGTTCACTCTGGAACACCCTCCGTCGCTCTGCTGCTCCCTGCAAATCTCCTTCCTTTATTCACATCAGCTCATTATCCATGTGGAATTTTCACCTTCTCCTAAGATGCTTTTAGGGTTTCAGATAACAACCTCACAGTAAATCTGGTGCTCTGGACAAGTGTACTAAATCAAGAGAGGTGAAAAACACTGTTTCTTCTCCATGCACTTAGGTGCTAAACATACAAATGCATTTAAATGATAACAATGTAATAATTATTCTCTCTTCACATACACACACATTTGCTGTAGAAAACACTGATAATGAGCACATTTGACATTAGGCCCCTCACCTGAACATTTCAGTAGGGTTGATGTTCACCTGTTTCATGTCAGTGAAGACATCAGAGGCATGGAACCTGCATCCATCCTCACTGGCAGCCAGTGTTTGGAGTGGGATCAACTATCAAAATTCAGAACCAAAACATGTCTGTGTTTGAACCTGTAGCCTCCTTTTAGCTGAGCTGGTGGTACCGTCACTACTCACGTACCGTTACAGCTGCTACGCGGACATTTGGGGGTTCTCAAAAGGGGCCCCGCTACCTGCTCCACTAGTTGCTGTAGCTCAGAAACACGTCTTTAGCTGTCTCCCGTCTGTAATGTCCAGATGGGACAGTTAATGGATTAATGGAGAAGCTTTCTGTGTTCCAGCGCAACGGTCGGAGCAGGGAGTGCATCTTCTCAGAGACAGTGCTGGAAAACAATTACACAGCTCTGCAGAATGCTAAGGTTGAAGGCTGGTACGTTGCCTTCAGTCGGAAAGGGAGGCCCATCAAAGCCTCCAGGACAAGGCAGAACCAAAGAGAGGTCCACTTCATCAAGAGGCTCCACGCAGGCCCCCCTCCCTTCCCCAACATGGACCAGAGCAAACACTTTGAGTTTATCTGCTTTTCAGCCACAAGTCGAGCAAAGCGCAACAGGAAATCAGGCACCGTTTCCTAACAGCGAGACAAAAGGAGGCAGATATATAACAGATCCAACTTTATTTTTGTATATTTTCATGCAAAACTGTACATTGAAATATGGCTTTAACACAATAATTGTAATAATATTCCTGTAAAATGGTGATGTGTAAATAAAGAAAGAATAAAGGAAAGTGACAAATTGATTTTGGAGGCTTGTTTCAGAGGTGAACAATGATGGTGAGTAAGACACAGAGAGGGATGAGGAGAGGGAAATCTCTACCCATATAAGCTGTGATCTTTTGAAGACAATTCAGATCATTTCTGTTTGCAGTATCCTGCACGGTAGGAAATCTGGAACTACTTTATAAAACCAACACTGCCACCTGCTGGACATATGGTGCCTTTACATTTAGATTTATCTATTTAAATGACCACGAAAAGAGAACTCTGAACATCATAGATTGGCCAGAGATGATCAATTGTCAGCCACAGAAGCAGGAGACGTCCACGCATTGTTACTAACAATGCACAGTGACTGTGGTGGGACGTGGAGATGCTGGGAGACGTTTGGTGGAGCGTCTGGTCCAGTAGGAGGTGTTTGGAATGAACCAGGGTCTGGTCCAGGAGGAGGTGTTTGCAATGAACCAGGGTCTGGTCCAGGAGGAGGTGTTTGGAATGAACCACTGTCTGGTCCATGAGGAGGTGTTTGCAATGAACCAGGGTCTGGTCCAGGAGGAGGTGTTTGGGATGAACCAGAGTCTGGTCCAGGAGGAGGTGTGTGGAATAATCCAGGGTCTGGTCCAGGAGGAGGTGTTTGGAATGAACCAGGGTCTGGTCCAGGAGTAGGTGTTTGGAATGAACCAGGGTCTGGTCCAGGAGGGGGTGTGTGGAATGAACCAGGGTCTGGTCCAGGAGGGGGTGTGTGGAATGAACCAGGGTCTGGTCCACGAGGAGGTGTTAATAACCTGGTTTGCAGCACAGTGGATGGACTCATCTGTTGCTCCTGCTGTTGCACACTGGCTCTGCTCTTGCTCAAGGTCATCAGCATCAATGTCGCACATGCAGCCGAAGCTGCGGGTCGTTGTTTTGAAGGCCTGAGGCGGAGCCGTCGTTAACACATGTAACTCCTCGCCGCCCTTATCATTGCGTTGGGGTTTTTGGATCTACCTTCGGCCTCTGATGGTCACCTGATGCCTCAGTCACCATGAAGGCAACGGACAGCGGCTCAACAAGAGTTGACTGGACCGGTTTGGACGGCTTTGACCCATCTGGAGTGTTTTCCTCTCCGCCTGTGCTCAGTCTGTCCAACGCCACACAGGGATGTGATTCAAGGGTGGGCCCGACACCACGTGTTGGGTTCCTAAGAACCTCAGGTTCCTCCTTACATCTGCTGTCTCCTTTAAGCTCTGCATCCAACCATGCATGCTGGGTTCCTGCGGTGGTGTGCTGCCTGTGCTCCACCATCACCGTCCTCCATCCACTGTAGTGCAGGATGTCTGACAGACTGCTGATGTCACTGTCGATGTCGCTGATGCTTTCGCTGTCGCTGTCGCTGTCTCTCCACTCGTCAGTCTTAACAGCAGCACCCCATCTTCTGCAGCCTGAAGCAGAAACAACAAAAAAAGCCACTGCCATGACCACAAACACTCTAACAGTCATGAACAGATCCGTTCGCTGCTCCAGCCTCATGGAGAAAGAGGAAAGTTCTGCCTCGCCCCCTCCCCAGCCCAGAATAGCACAGGTGAGGGGCTCACGCCCCCGCCAATCATCAGGGCGTGAGCAAGGCCCAGTTAGGCTACAGTTTGAGAGGGGCCGGCCCATGCGTGACTTGCATCAAACCAGCCTAACCCTCATGTGCATGAGCCCCGCGCACGAGTCTGCCCTGACACGAAGAAGCGCCACCACATTAGCAGAATTGGATTCATATGGAAAACATTTAGACTTTGGTAGAGCTGCCAGCAGAGCTCAACTTGATCCCAACCATCAACTCCCAGTTACTGACCCACTACCTCCAGTACAGAGAAGGCCTCTACAGGCAGAACCATGGTGGTGCAACGGGCTCACCAGTATCTCCCATAGTGCCAGTCTACAGTATACTGGGAGAAGGTTGAAACCCGAGCCCGACATCCTTCACAGGAACCGGCCCAAGCCACTGGTTCAGATATGTGGACGACACCTGGGTCAAGATTCTAACAAGAGAACTGAAGGCATTCTCAACCACACAGATGATTACGTCACATTCATCTGGCCTTCCTGGACTGTGCGCCCCCGTCGTTCCACAATAGCGTTGCACGTGTATGCAGGCCTCTCTGTGTGGTTATACTTTAGCAGGCAGCATTATACGTGGGTAAATACATATGCCAGCTCCAGGATCTTCAGCTGAGATCATCCAGTGTTTGTTGTATCAAACCAGATTAAAATTGTGCTATTCAGCCACCTATTTTATTTTAAGAGTGGATTCAGAAACATTCTAAGGAGTAATAAAGTGAGACTCTACAAGGCAAATGTTTCTTTTTTAAGGCTCTTTATATGTGATGCAATTCCACACCTGTATTTCATCCATTTCAGCCATTTGGTAACATGAGCGGCAGAAATTGCATTCTCCAGTTTTGCCATGTCGTCCGGCAACAGCAGCAACATGGAGTGAGAGCTGTTAAATGGGAGGTGAAGGACCGATGTGTTAAACATCTGGTCACGATAGGTTTCAAATCTCTTCTCAATATTCATCATCTGAACTGGAACCTGAAAATTCAAAGTTTAAGTGCATTAGTGCATCAAAGTGCATTAGCATCAGCCATTTATGCAGTGTATGGAGATAAGTCCAGGGCCCAGGGGGGAGCCCAGGGGTCCCGGGCCCAGGGGCCCAGTGTGTGAAACCTCTGGGGCTGAACGAGTCCAGCAGCCTTGCTGGCCACCATTAGACTTTAAGGAATCAATACAATAGGTAAATTACACACCCACAAAATAAAGTTTTCTATGTCCCTATTCAATAAAGAGACATTTCCAGTAACCCCATGATCCCGCTTTCTAAATTGCAAGTAGCAGATATGAACAGGGAAATGCTACGTTATCTGCTTATTCTGTTACAAATAATCTGATGAGATAGGTGGGGAGTTAATTCAGTTGGGGATAGACAGATGGAATATTAGTGTTGTTAGTATGATACTTGAGTTCTTTAGATATTGTTTTCAATTCACGAATCTGCCGCCTTGAGTTGGCTTTTTTGAAGACAGAAATGTTGACAATAGTGTGGACCAAAGTGGGAAATTCAATTTTATTTAAACACAAACACACACACGCACGCACACGCACGCACGCACACACACACACACACACACACACACACCACACACACACACACACACACCACACACACTCATAAAATATTAAATCTCAAACGATGTACAATAGCGCAACATTAAATCTCAATGTTAGAAGTACTTAAGAAGTGAATTACATCTGGCTGGATAATTATCAGGAACACTGGCGGCCTCTGCTGACCCAGTGGAAGAGTGCAAAAAGCTTACAGCACCTGGTATTCCCAGGCGGTCTCCCATCCAAGTACTAACCAGGCCCGACCCTGCTTAGCTTCCGAGATCGGACGAGATCGGGCGTTCTCAGGGTGGTATGGCCGTAAGCGAGAGCAGGTGCAAGAAAATGGCCTTTTGAAGTTAATACACTCAAACTTATTTTCTTGAAACACTTATTCTGGTGGAGGTTGTCCATTTTGCTTTGTCACAGTCCAAACCTCAATGTTGGAGCAGCCTCCAATCCATTTCCCCCAAAAAGAAAAGGCTATATAGCCTATGAGCGCCATATCATCAAATCTGCCTAGAACGGCTCTTGGATGAGAGGTGAAACGCCTTCAAAAAAATCAGAGCAGATTCAACTCCGATAAATGAAATCAACTTAAAAGCAATGTGCCATGGCCGGGAGCTAAACGGCCCTAAACCGTTTCCCATTCATTTTCCATGATAGTGCTAAACCACTACGGACGCAATATATTTCCGGCCGCTATCATCCCGTGGCGCTGTTCTGCCGTTTCTATGAAGAGCGGCTCCTCTCCGGAGGATCGGCCATTCTTGGTTCATTCTTTGGTAAACTTCGCTGAAGGTAAGTTTGGGCTTGATTTCCTACTAAATTAATGAGGAAACTTTTCGTAATTGTGCATAGGCTGTGGTCAATTTTGTCCTAAATTAGCAAGGAACGTGTTATAATTGGCCCTAAATTATAATGTACTGTATTTGTCATGCTATAATTTACTCATATCTTGTCAAGCTAGTTTTTCATAAATTAAATTACACGATAGTGATGAATGAACTTGTCCATATTTTATATTCAAGTAACCGATTTACTTGTCGTGGCACTGAAATCTCGGTATTATTATTATTATTACTATAATTATTATTAGTAGTAATATTAGTAGTGGTAGTATTACATTTTATTACATCAAATGTGTGTTTTTGTTTCCAATGTCTTTGAGAGGGGATACTGTCCTCCTGCCCCCCCCCCCCAACATGTTCTCTCACACACATACACACACACAGACACACACAGACACACACACACCTACACACACACACACACACACCATCACTTTCCAGTCTTTTCCTCACTAGCCACACCAGGTACTGACCTTCTGAACTCCTGAATCGACACCCCAACAACCTTGATCTTACACTTTCACACCTACATGATAATTGCATGTGTGCGCACACCCACAAACACACACACACACACACACACACACCACACACACACACACACACAGAGCTTTACGCATGGTACCACACTTTATCTTTTACTGGCCTAAGATTCCTTTGATCACATTTATCAGGTGTGATGTGAAAAATGGGTGGAACTGTTTTATCAGTGTCTAATAAAAATGAGAAAATTAATAGACATTTTTCCTTTATGTCAGCTCAACATGCAGAAGCAATTCGCCTTTTTCCCTGGGAAACTTCGGGTCGTGTTCCGCAAGGGGCCTCTTGTGTTTCTCCTCCAGGAGCCATCTGATGAAGCCAAAGTCTGCGGCCATGAGGAGGACCTCGTACGGCAGAACGCTTTGGCCGTCATCCGACAAAGAGGGGGGATCCCTCAGATAAGATGGAGGTGCAGGGAGACTATGTCCTCCTGTTGGGCCGGAAGAGGGGATGGAGTGACTGCCTCATCTGAAGACGACCAGCTGGTTGGATTTGGTGCCCGAGCCAAGAGCAGGTGGAAAGAGATCTGGGACAGCAGAGGTGATGGCTATGCTGATTTTGTCATAGGCAGGCGCTGCGTTCCAGGTACACGAATGTCCAGGTTGCAGCAGAACCTGCTGAAGAGGCAGCAGCCCACCACATCTTCCACACCTGCTGAGCATCCCATGAAGGCCCCAGCTGAGCCCCTGGGTATGCTCATTCCTTCATGTGACAAGTTCAGCTTTGGGAAAAGGTTTTTTTTCTTTTCTACTAATAACCTGTAGCCGGTATTTTTGTCTTTAACACAGCCATGGAGGAGGACGTGGAGATGGAAAGGGGATGCTGAGCATCCATAACTCTGATCTGCAAGTCCAGAGCTGTAAATACACCGTTACCACATTTATTTCATGTCAGACAAACAAAGTCCATGCCGTATCTGATTTCTATTGTTTTTTCTTTTCATCTGTGTGCAGATGCTATGCCAGTAGCAGCAGCCGCCCTGCCGAGAGTGCCACCAGGAGCAAAGACAGGTTTCTGAAAATAGGTTTCAGAGCTGGAGTTCCGTTCCTTTCCATGAAGAATTCCTCTCCAAATCTGAAACTTATCTTATTATTTTTGTGTTCTTGATGTTCCGGCCGAGTTCCTTTAATATTACTCTTCATATGTTGGTGTGATAATAACCGTCGTGAGGACTATGAATTGATCCGTGCAATGATGAACTGATATTGACTATGAGGAGGAGGGTAAGTGTTTGTTTTTGTTCTCTTTGCATGCTTCGTTGAAAAACAGTTTCCTTTTCTTTTATTTAGGGCTGATGAACAACCTGATGTCTCTGTAATGTCCAGCTGACTGTTCTTTCCATGTCCAGGGCTGCGGTCCTTGCAGATGAGTTTGTGTTAACCCACAAGAATGTTTTCTCCTCCCCCCTCCACTCTGACAGATTTTCTGCTTCTCGAGCCACCAGCTCCGAGCCCAGCCTTCCCCCCTGGAGAAGGTTAGAGGGCCCCCGTGGTCCCAGCCAGGGACCCGTGAGTGTAGTTATTGCCACAAAAGGGGCCACGTCATCGCTGACTGTCTGTCGTTGAAACGAAGACAGCAAGCTCCCGCAGCTGCTCAGCAAAGGAATGTGTGCCTGGTTAACAGGGTTCGTAAACGGACTACTGAACGAGCTAACGCCAGAAGTGATAAACCAAATCCTTGCTTCACCCCTTTTACTTCAAAAGGCTTCGTCTCATTGACTGCGGGGATGACAGACCGTAAGGAAATTACCCTGCTGAGAGACTCAGCCGGTTCCCAGTCAATCATTAAGGCTAACATCTTACCGTTGTCGTCAGCCACATCTTGCCACGCTAGTGTTAAAATTCGGGGAGTGGGGATGGTTAACATGCTCGCGCCACTGCACAGAATCCATCTTCAGTGTCCTCTTCTTAGTGGATGGTTTGAGGTTGCAGTTCTCCCAGACTTGCCTGTCCCCGGTGTTGATTTCCTTCTCTGTAACGACATTGCTGGAGGACAGGTGAGCCCAACACCAATAGTTGTGGATGTCCCTGTTGTAATCAATGCCTCTAGTGAAAACCAAGAGTCTCCTAAGGTTTTTCCAGCCTGTGCAGTCACGAGGGCCCAGGCTAAGGAATATGGGAGAGGTTCTGTCTTGTACCTTGGTCAGCAGGTTGGCGGAGGACAGGTGCGCCCTGCGGATCTAAAGATTGCAGCCATTACAGCGTTTCCTGCCCCAACAACCAGGCGGGAGTTGCGCCGATTCCTTGGTATGGCTGGATTCTACCGTAGGTTCTGCAAGAATTTTTCCATCGTGGCAGCCCCATTGACTGCACTAACCAGTCCTCAAAAGCCATTTGCTTGGTCCAGGGAGTGCCAACAGTCCTTTGAGGATCTCAAGAGTCTCCTCAGCTGTAACCCCGTCGTGTCTGCTCCCAATTTTTCATTGCCATTTAAGTTGGAAGTAGATGCCAGTGCTGTCGGGGCTGGAGCCGTCCTTCTACAAGAGGATCCCCAAGGTGTCGACCATCCTGTAGCCTACTTCTCAAGGAAGTTCGACAAACATCAGCTCCGGTACTCGACAATCGAAAAGGAGACGCTTGCACTGTTGTATGCTCTGCAACATTTTGAGGTCTATCTTGCCTCTAGCGCAAAGCCTATAAAGGTTTTTACAGACCATAACCCTCTTGTTTTCCTCTCAAGGATGTATAATAATAACCATCGATTAATGCGTTGGTCTTTAATCGCCCAGAATTACAATTTAGAAATTAAGCACAAAAAGGGGTCCGAAAACGTTCTTGCGGATGCGCTGTCTCGTGCACTGTAGGCAGGAATATAACATTGTCCAAACCTTGGGTTGGACTTATATGGGAGGGGGTGTTACGTGTCTGGAGTTGTTGGTGTTTCTTTGTGTTCTTTGTTGCTGGTAACCTCCCAGAGTGGCGCCATCCAGAGGCTGAGAACTGGTGGAACACCGAAAGGCAGTGCTGGTGACGAGGAAGATAGACACCACCTGTGGACTTCGGGGGTAGCTTAGGATTGGCTCCCCTGTGGCTGTCTGACCAATCACCAGCGGAGGCCCGCTTTAAAGGCTCTCCCCCCTAATTTCATGGGGGCTCGCTCTCTCGCTCAGTGTTGGACAGGGAGAGTTTGTGGAGGGCAGGTGGGACGAGGTAAGGACGGGGTACCCCATACATTGCTGCACGTAGGTTTTGATTGTTAGTCACACTAGGTTATGGGCTGTGGCCACCATTGTGTTTTGATGTTTTAAGATGCCCCGTTTTTTGACTTTTGTTTTGGCACAGACCCGTTTGTTCCACCTCTCCCTCCACTCTTCATGTATGCACGTGTGTTAAGAAAAA
Organism: Takifugu rubripes; assembly: GCF_901000725.2. NCBI lineage: Eukaryota > Metazoa > Chordata > Actinopteri > Tetraodontiformes > Tetraodontidae > Takifugu > Takifugu rubripes. Next base: position 2,187,985 of record NC_042305.1, read on the forward strand.
GCACAATTTTGATAAACTGTTTTGGTCCTTCCCTGGTGGCTTTTTAGTCGCTACGTTAACCCCCCTCAAAAGGGTTAAACGTAACAAGTAACAAATGTCATCAGGTGAAGTGACTGTAATTTCTTAATAGCAAGTCTGCACTTGTTTTCAGGACCTGACTCTTGCACGGCACAGACCTCTGACGGCAGAGTGCCTCCTTTGACGGACTCTACCCAAGACCAAAAGAGTGGGATGTTAAACCATGTACATTTCCCCCATTCCGTGGGGTGTTGAACAATAATAAAGTGTCCCGGGGTAATTCAAATGGACACGATTCTTTGTCACTGACATGGAAAAAATCTGAGGTGTGAGCTCTGGAATGAAACCAAGTGTCCGAGGCGCGTGTGTGTTTCCTTGTATCGTGTGTTTATATCATGTGAGGGCGGGGGCACTGAAATTGTCTCTTCAGAGTAATGATAACTTTATGTGTTCAACTGTCTTCTTTACTTTATCCTAGTTCCCATAGCTCCTGTTCCCATGCCTGTCCCTGACCACGACATGAGCAAGTGGATCTTGCTCACAACATCAAAAGCTGTGGATGAGGACGGAGCTTCAACAACTTGGGTTGTGGCCTGGGTCCCGACCAGACCAGTGCATAACCCTGGGAACGCAATTTCTTTTGGCGTCTTCCTCCTCAGCCGGAGCTACTGGACATGGTGGCTGAGCTCCCGTCCCCCAACTTTTTTCAGCTCCATCCATTTTTCATTTGGAAGCCAGAGAGCCACATCATGGTCAGGTTGAGGAACAATGACATCCTGCCGTGCCTCCATAGCTGTCCTCGTCCTCAGGTGGTCTCTGCAGGCGTGGGCAGACCTCGAGTGATCGTCAGCGTCCGTGGCCAGTATTTGATTTTCCTCGCGACTCTGCTGCAAGGCCTGTCGCGGGAACTGGTCCGCTGACAACCCTCCATGGGTGGAGAAGCTGCCCGTGCGCTTTACTAACCTTTTGCCTGCATTCCTGACTCACAAGAAGGCTGCGTGCAAGTCGGTAATGGATGAACTGCGGCGTTCTGGCAAGTCACCGACCGATATGGCGAACCAGGTGAATGAGCTCATGCACCTCAAGTATGAACGAGCTCACCTGGCATATCTGCACGCTGTCCAGAACGTCAGGGAGGCCGAGGCTGGGGCGTACGGACAGAGAACCATCGGCCAGTACGTGAGGATGGAAGATCGGCCACGAGCTTTCGGGCCATACGAGGACCAAGAAGGTTGGGGTGGGGCGTCTGTGTCCGGATTCTACCTGACTGACTGCCTGCTGGATGAGTTCAAGCGTCAACAGCCGTCTCTGACCAAGCTCCTCCAGGGCACGTTGGGGCAGGTTTTCAGGTGGGACCACACGAGGAAGATGGCGAGGAAGGTGACACTGGCATCTGGAGCCATGTCCAGTTTCGCAGTGATGAATGAGAACTGGCTCATTGTGTCCTGGGTGATGGTTCAGGCTGAGACAGAAAGGTCCCTGCATCCGATGTAGCAAGGAATGGCCCAGAGGTACAGCCACGCTGGGGTGGAAAAGGCCGGCTACCACTGGATGGACAGGTGAGATCAGCCATCTTCTTTGTTTGCCGTCATTCAAACTGAAAAATGCTCCATGCTAACCCTAACCCTATCCATGCTGAAGACGTGGCGCGTTCAGAGGGTTCACATCCTCCGTGGTTGCCTCAGTGACCCAGAACTGTCTGAGGGGATAATGTACAGGGACGGAGGGACCCTTCAGCTAAACCACGTAGCGGGCGAAGGTGCCAAAGTCCCCGTCTGGATCCCTGTCCGTGGTACATCTCAGCAGGAGGGCTACCATTTCCAGCAGGCCCAGTGGGTCACGGGTACGCAGGTCTCCCCTGAACTGTTCCGGGCCCAGGCCATGACCGGCGTTGTGCGGTGGAACTTTCAGCGACCGGTAGACATGAAGAAGCCCGGCGCCGTCCTCCCTGCTGTCTTTGACCCTGCCTCAATGTGGGAGTTGAACTCTGCTTCCATGGCAGTGACGGGACAAGACAAGTGCCCTGCGTTCACCTCTCTGACAGAGACACTGGAGAAAGGTTTGGGCTGGAGTCCAGAGAACCGGGCTGCCCTCCGCTCCCTCTGGACTGGGACAAACACAAAATGCAGAAGAGGGATCGGCTTTCGGCTCTCGTGCCCCCTCCCGCTCCAGACGATGCTCCTGGGGCAACACCTTCCTCCAGCGGGCAACAGCGACTGCTGTGCCGTCGCTTCCCCCTGCGCCACCTGTCAGCTTCCATCTCTCTGCTGCTGGACGTGTAAAGGAGATTCCAGCAGAGGATGACCAGGATCCTGAAAGATCAGTGGGCGGGTCAACCATAATCGGGTTTTTCAGAGCGCCATGTTGGAATTAAGGCCTTCGAATGATTGAAAATAAATAGATTTAGTTAGGTTGTGGTCAGTGTATCTCAATCTTTTGATGTGTTAAATATTACACTTTCTGTTATTAAGGGATGGATATTAATGTGTTTTCTCAATAGCCCATATCGCGATAATATGAGTTGCTAAGGATGCATTATTGCTTTGTTTGTGTTCCAGACGTCTCTGGAGCTTTGCCCCTGCCGCTGAAGTCCTCGCCGAGGAGCGCCCGCACTGGACCCATGAAGACTGGTGGTGGAGTGTTTGTCTTGGACCACACACGCTGGACTCTTCCCATGAAAGACGCTATTGATAGTTTGCTGCAGTATCATCATGGGGACAAGGACATCCTGAGGCTTGTGGATCCAGACTACGCAGACACGGTCCATCGGTCTGCGGCCGATCCGAACAGCTTGCTCCGCCCCACAACCAGGTTTCACATATCCCGCTATGTGAAGCATCTGGCAAAGCTGTTGAACACCAGTTCTTCTCTGAACACCAGCCCAGAGAAGCTCCTGGAGACTCAACAGCTGTGGTACTCCTTGACAGAGGGGAGCAAAACAACCAGCGTTCCTGTAGTCACCATGGAGACGGCTGTTGTCACTCCTCCCACAGCCGCCCTGCCCACGCCTCTGACGCAGGATTCCATTGAAAAAATTGTGCAGAGAATTCTAGAGATGGAGCAGCAGCAGCAGCGACCAGAGCAGAAGATGAGACAGACGAAACCCTGTCTGGCCTGTGGACAGCCCAAGTCTCCGTATGGGACGGGTGGATCTTCCATCCACTTTTTCTATCAGCAGGGTCCTGTTCGCTACTTCTGCTGCTCAAGGAAGGTGCATCAGACTGATGCTGCTGAGGGACTCTCTGACCCCAGAATGCCCTTTGAACAATTTGCCGCGTCAGAGTTTTTCCAGAGGGAGCTGGAGGCCACCAAAAAGCGTGTGGAGGACAAAGCTCAGAGACAGATCGGCTGTGTTTAGCTTCATGATGGCGTCTCAGATGATATTCTTTCATTACCGCCACCCTTTCTCCACACAGAAGACACCCAGGTTTCCCAGCTGCCTCCGTGAACATGTGCTCCCACTCCCACCTTGTTTGAACCCCCGGTTCTCAGTGTCCACCTTCCCTTTTGCCATTTTATGGGGATCTGAAAGTTAACTTTTGCTGTTATGCTAATGACTACTGATACATAATGAAATGAAGCCACCTCCCGCTCAGACTGTCACCGTTGCATTGTGGGAAATGTAGTATTGGCCTGTGTAAAACATCTGCGGCCTGTGGGCCAGTTCTAATAATAAATCAATATCATCCCGGGGGCCATAGAAAACCCTCGACCTTGACTCTGACATATGAGCTTTAAATGATTTCTTTTGACTCCCATTTATTTAACTGTTTGGATATCATCTTTGCTAGTGTGTGTGTGTGCACGCTCTATGGAACTGGCATAAAGGATGTTAAAATTAGTCTAAATTAAATAAAAATCATCCATTCATCATTCCCAACAGGCGGTGTTTGATTAGAAACTCTTTCTGAACTCTGGTGCTCTGAAACATCTCCGCTTCCATTTTCAGCTGTTTTTATTCTCAATAACATCAAATCATCCATCCATCCAAATCGTGGTCCTGTTGGACCACCAAAGGACAAACACTTTCCATTTAGCACGGACAAAAAAACCCAAATCCTGTTTAGCAATGAAGCTGTGGGGAGAGTTTGAGGAGCGTTTCTGAGGAACACGCTGCCATATTGGGTCCAAGCTGCTGGGGTTTTTGTTGTTTCCAGGTGAATCGGTGGGCAGCGGCGTTACCGCCTGTCTCTGCCCCCCCTCTCTCTCCCCGTGGTCGTGGTCACGCCGGGCATCTTTACTGGTCCCGTTTTAAACAGGTTCTGTTGGGAACAGGTGTTCTCCAGAACTGTTTTTCAGGCTGCTGTGCTGAAGGGCTGTTTTCAGTAGCAATAGAGGCCAGAGTGTGCCTGCTCCATATGAAACCCCCCCAGGCCGTGCTTTCCTCCTGGCTGAGCCATAATCAGTTTCCAACAGAACGAGGACAAGGGGTAAAAGCGCCACTTTAAAGCCTCCACGCCTCAGAAAACATCCACCTTTAGGATGCCTGACTTTAGAGGATCGCAGTTTCGCTCCGAGCACAAGAACAAACATGTTAAACCTCAGTCCAAGAACATCTGACCTGAATGATCAAAAAGCTTCAGCGTAAAAAGATGGTGGAGAGAAAGCTGCTGGGAGGTTCTCAGAAGAGAAGTGGCATTAAAGCCAGCTGGAAGAGTCCAGCCTGCTTCCTGCTCCTCAACCAGGCGTCTCCACACCAACACTGAGGGAACACGGGCTTCTGTTCTTCCTTCTTCTCTTCTGACTATTGTGTGTTTTGATGAATGCAGCATCCACTCACTGTCCCTCCCCCCCTCATTTACACTGCTCCTGGTTTCACATGCTCCTCAGACAGATGCAACCAGAGACACTGATGCCGTCAGACAATAAACCTGAGTGTTTTTGTGTCCGGGTTATTAACATGTTCCATGCTTTTCCTTCTGCAACAGTTCATCACACCTGCTCAGGGAAACCTCGGTGTAAAGGAGGTGAAGCCGTGCCTCAGTGACTCTACTTTGCTGTTTTAGAAACTACAGTTATTAGATGAATATACAGTGTGCACGTACGCGCACACGTGGTGTATAAACACTTAATACACGCCTGTGCGTGGGATGTAGACTTTTAGTACTTGGGTTCATATACTTTTTAGTATTTTGCAGATACGTGTCTGTATATAAACCAGATCCTCCTGTAATAAAGAACTAAAGGCTGACTGTTGTCACGTGACCTGTCTCCGTCTGTGTCCGATGATGGAACCTGCCTGGAACATCTGGTCCACGAAAAGCAAAACAGCTCACAGAACTGGTCCAGTTAGAGACCCAAAAATGACAATAAATAATGAAAATGTGTGACGCAGTAGAAACAGTGGAACGAACTTTCTATTGGTCATTGACATTTCAGTCGTCATCAGAATTCATCAAAAATATTCAAACCAACAAACTACAACACAGAACCGCAAAGTTAGAGCTTAAAGGGAGCGACAGGTGAAGATTTAAAGCTCAACGCAGCTGAAGAAGTTCCAAAAGGAGAACTATCATGTGATGCTTTACCGCCACCCGGTGGACACGCGTGGCACTGCAGACAATAGTTAAACGCGCTCCGACACATTCTGACCTCTGCTGCTCCTCCTGGACTCCAGGGCTGCAGAAATATGCTGCTTTTACAAGTCTTTCAAAATCTGAAGCATCATAAATCTTATTTAGTTAACGAGGTTGAATAATGGTGGAGAATGGTGTCCGAAAAGCGTCTTATTTTAAAGTGAACAAGAACAGTTCGGTCCACGTTCACAGAGAGGCGGAGAGACCTCGAGAGAGTCCAAAACAAGTCCGCTAGGAAAACTCTCCAAAATAGTCAAGCCACAGAAGTCAGGGTTTGGCGATGAGGCCGAAAACCCTCCGCCGCTGGCAGACGGGAGTTCTGTCCTTAAATCTAACGGGAGATTGAAGAGAGACCGCAGGTGCGTGTGTCTGCGGGGCCACTGTGGCTGATGAGCGGCTCCTCCACGCCCCTGCAGGTAGACACCAGCAACAACGGTCCCAGAAACTGGGAACCCAACAAACCGGTTTTTCAAAGTATTCCTTTCAGACTAAGCAGGAAGACTGAAGACCGACAAGGTGAGTGGAAACGAAGAGTATTATTGAAAAGAATTAACAGTTGTGTTTGGAGATAAAAATCAAGATTTGAATCAATGAGACTTCATATTTAGTTTTAGCACAAAACATCGTTATACATTATAAATGAATAGGGCTTATTTAACATTCTTATAGTCTGGCTTTAGTTATAGTTGAATAGTCTTTCTAAGTGAAGTTTAGTTTATTTTTCTGCTCTTTGCTACTGATCCTAAAAGAACTTTAAACCCTCCCAGAATGCTTTAATGGTAGTAATATATACGCCATGAAGCTGTTGATTAGGTTTTAAAAGTGAAAGTATTCTGTTCAGACGAAGCAGGAAGAGCGACATTTTGTGACAGGTGAAAAGCTCATCAAGTTCTTAGAGTTGTTCAACAGTCCAGGTTACAGCTGGATATTTTGGTATTATTTAAGACAATAAACTTTAAAAATAATTAAATAAATCAACACAGGATCACAGGACACCAACAGGATTTTGGGTTCATGTTGCACGTTTTCTCCCAGTGGTTTATTGTTCTATGTTGTGGAACCACTGTGAAAGAAATGCAGGAGTGGGTGTCATTTCTTTCATCTATTTTAAATAGAGCAGTGATCTTTGAGGACTTGGATCATAGAAATAATTGAAGAGGGGAACAAAGGAGGGAAGTTAAAAAGTCCTGACTAGCATGTTTATGTAGCACCAGATAATTTAGTGGCTGAGCTGAAGACAGTCCTTTCACCATGTTGGCCTGTGGAAAACCAGTGTTGTCGGCCCGATGGACCAGCGTCCCCGTCGTTGCCGACCACCGTTGGCCACCAGTTGGGTTTTGGGATCAAAGTGGGGGCGTTTCCTGTATCCGGTTCTCCTCACGGATCCATGACTACAACATGTTGCTGCAAGTGCAGAGACGTTTGCTCTGGAAAGAACTTTAGAGCACATTCAGTGCTGCAGGATGAGGGGCTGGAAAAGGTGCCAGTTTTTTCTCACTGCAGGGAACAGTTAAAAAAAGCAGCTTAAACTCTGAAAACATGAAAATATACAGAGACATCATTGATTTATTGATTCAGTTGTTATCCAGAATGGATTAGAAATGTTCCTGTTTGAAAAATGCAGTGAATTGGGATTATTGAACTCCAACCTCTACAGATTATTTACCTTCATCACAGTCTCATCACTATTTCTGATGTTTCCTCAGGATGGACGAGGACAGAGCAGAGTCCACAGTGCCCAGCTGTGTGTCCCTGAAGAGTGACCAGTCCAAGATCATATAAACTTCAGAAGTTCAGAGGAAATGTAAGAAAACTAAAGCGTGATGATGTTTGTGTGGCAGCTGTTAGTCACATTAACAGCAGCAGGTTGTGAGTTTATTATTGGAGATGTTTAACACTTAAACCTCAGACAGTCATATAGTTACAGACTTAATGTGAATATTGTTGATTAGAAACAAGAATCAGGTTTAAACTGAAAGATGAATTCAGACATAAATGCTGGAACAATATTGAGTCTTGATCAGGCTCTTTCATCCTATAAATCAAAGGACTAATAGAGATGTGTTCATAGTGAGAGGGGGGAGCACATCCTATCAAACTGGGACCAGTCAGCTCCACCAGGAGAGTCCTCTTGTTCACAATCTGGAAGCAGATCTGGAGATGCTGAAATGAAGCCCAAACAAAGTAAAACTGTTCAATATGAGATTTAACTTTGTGATTGTCATGAATTTGTAGTTGTGTTGATGATTTATTATAGATGGGAAATCATTGGTTACTTATGTTTCAGGAAGTGATCTGCAGGAGGTGATAGAAGGTCATAAGATGAGTCTGAAGAGAAGATGTGAACATGTGACTGAAGGAACTCATGAAGCAGGAAGTGGAACCCTGCTGAACAAGATCTACACTGAGCTCTACATCACTGAGGGACAAAGTGAGGAGGTGGACACACAACATGAGGTGAGACAGCTTGAGAGAACCTCCAAGAAGAACATCCAGGACACTCCAATCAAGTGCCAGGACATCTTCAAAGTCTTATCTGAGCAACAGAGACACATCAGAGTGGTTCTGACCAACGGTGTCGCGGCGTTGGAAAAACCTTCTCAGTGCAGAAGTTCAGTCTGGACTGGGCAGAAGGTTGGAGAACCAAGACATCAGTCTGGTGCTCCGCTCTCATGGAGGGAGCTGAACTTGATCAGAGATGAGCAGCACAGTCTTCTCTCACTGCTTCATGTTTTCCATCCAACATTACAGAAGATCAGAGCAGAAGATCTGACTGTCTGGAAACTTCTGTTCATCTTTGATTGCCTGGATGAAAGCAGATTTTCACTGGGTTTCAACAAGCCATCAGCGTCATCTCTGATGTCACACAAGTATCGTCAGTTGAGCGTGCTCCTGGTGAACCTCATCCAGGGGAACCTGCTTCCCTCAGCTCTCATCTGGATCACCTCCAGACCTGCAGCAGCCCATCAGATTCCTCCCTCGTGTGTTGACAGGATCACAGAAGTACGAGGCTTCACTGACTCCCAGAAGGAGGAGTACTTCAGGAGGAGGTTCAGTGATGAAGATCTGTTCCAAGAGAATCATCTCACACATCAAGGCCTCCAGGAGCCTCCACATCATGTGTCTGATCCAGTTTCTGCTGGATCACTGCTATAGTTCTGGAGGACATGATGGACCAGAGACCAGAGAGGAGAGCTGCCCCAAACCCTGACTGACCTCTACTCAACACTTCCTGAGGGTTAGATAAGAGGAAGAAGCAGAAGTATGGAGGAAAGCAGAGACCAGAGGAACTGAACTGAGGCTGACTAAAGAACTCCTTCTGAAGTTGGGTCGGCTGGCGTTTGAACCATCTGGAGAAAGGAAACATCATGTTCTACTCAGAAGACCTGGAGCGATGTGGACTGGACGTCTCCGAGGTGTCAGGTGTACTCAGGAGTTTGTACAGAGATCTTCAAGAGAGAGAGTGTGATCTTCCAGAAAATCAGTCTACTGCTTTGTTCATCTGAGCGTTCAGGAGTTTCTGGCTGCCGTCTACATGTTCCACCCGTTACACCAGGAAAGACACAGTGGTTATAAGTCAGTTCCTAAGAAATATTCTAAACCAATCCGCTTTTTCCTGGTTTGCTGGGTTGTTTCCAAATACGATCCAGTCACATCTCTTGATGACTTCCTCGGGAGAGCACTAATGAAATCTCGCAAAGTGAAAATGGCCACCTGGGACTTGTTTGTTCGCTTCCTTCATGGTCTCTCTCTGGAGTCCAATCAGAGGATCTTGGGTGGACTGTTGGATCAGAGGAACAGCCACCCAGAAACCATCCAGAAGGTCCTCAACAACCTGAAGGAGGTGAACAGTGATGAAATCTCCCCAGACAGAAGCATCAACATCTTCCACTGTCTGATGGAGATGAAGGATCAGTCAGTCCATCAGGAGATCCAAGAGTTCCTGAAGTCAGGGAAGAAATCAAGAGGGAGACTGTCAGAGATCCACTGTTCAGCTCTGGCCTACCTGCTGCAGATGTCAGAGGAGGTTCTGGATGAGCTGAACCTGCAGCAGTACAACACCTCAGAGGAGGGACGAACGTCGCCTGATTCCAGCTGTGAGGAACTGCAGGAAGGCCGTGTAAGTAAAGATTTTTGGGGCCGGACATCGGCGTTTAAATCAAGCGAGTGGATCATGTCAGGTAGCCACTACCCCCTCCAGTGGTCATTCCTTTCAATTCTTTTATCTCCATTGCAGCGTCCATAAATTAAAAAAAACAACAATTCATCCAGAAATGTTCAACACTGGCTGGATATAAGTTCCAAAGGTCAATCCAGACCAAACCAACATAAGGCAGGAAATAATAGGAGCCACAAGTTAACTGACTATCATGAAATTACTGTCATGTCATTAAGTAACTTTTGTTTGTTTGTATACATCGTATTCAAACGACAGAAAAACACATTTTAACTAATGACACGTGACTATTTTTGCTTCATTTGTTCAACGTAAAAAACAGCCGGCCTCGTTGGTTTAAATGGGTGTTTTAAGGTCTTTGTGGCGGTTCCGTTTGGAGCCTTTATGTGACCCACAAAGTTTGTTTGAGCCTTTCCACACCCGTTAGGTGGCAACTTCATCACTAGCAACAAAAGGTGCAGTGTGAAAATGATTTGAAGGGAAACAGGCAGATAGAACAGAGCTGAGGGGCAATCGATGCAACCAGAGACTCTGATGTCATCGATCGGATCGCTGAATTAAGACTTGACGCACGCCTCGTACAAATTGGATGAAATGCAAAATATCCAAAGAGCCGATAGACAGATAAAAAGATGCACGTTTCTTTAAAACCATTTGCTATAATCATTTTTAAATATTGAGGTAATTATGAGCTGTTCTAAAATAAGACAATGTTGAGAATAATTCAGTTGCATTTCAGATCTGATGGTCGTTCAAACTGTTGCCTCTACGGTGTTGAATTTAGCTTTTCCAGGAAATGAGCTACATTTGTGTTGAGGTAGATTCTCAGATAAGTTGATTAGAAATCCCAAAGTTTGACTCACTATTTTTGTTTCATACACAACAGACTGCCTGGTAGTTTTCTTTTCAACGAGTCATTGGGAAGTTGTGGCCTCAGCAATGACGTCAAACCCTTCTCATCTACGGGAGCTGAGCTTAAGCCGAGAACCAAAGCCTGGACAGATGCCGAGTAAAGTTACTGTCTTCTGCCAATGATGCATCCAAACTGCAGACTGGAGACGCTCAGGTCAGGAGGCCCTCTGTTGGTCTTTTCTAAAATTTCTTTACATTTTCTGCTTTTCTCTTCATTTCATATTTAGAAATGTGTTTTTATTGCCCCATTTATTCCTTTTCCAGGCTGGTGGCACTGCAGTTATCAGAGATCAGCTGTGGACTCTCTGGCCTCGGCGCTGAGGTCCAATCCCTCCCCATCTGAGGGTTCTGGACCTAGGTGAGACCAAGCTGAAGGATCCAGCAGTGAAGCTGCTCTGTGGTGCTCTCCAGGATCCTCTCTGGTAAGCTGGAGGACTCTCAGGTCAGTCAGAGATGATCCAGTACTCTTTCCCAGTGTAACTAGTTAGACAATAACTGTTTCCATGTTTGATCTTTGTTATAAACGTAGTGTTACAGTTCTCAGAAAAAGGACCACACAGGACAGATTTGCAGTATTAAATTGGTTGTGGAAAATCTGTCCCATGTGAGGATGGTCATCAATGACTAGAAAGGAAGTATCAGTTGTAGATTGTCTTGTTTATTTTTAGGCTGGCCACAAAACCGCCCAAACATTCAGACACAATCAAAATGGTTCTTCCTGTCTTTTAAAGATCAGAAGGAAAACTAGAAACCCCAAAAAGAAAGCTGCTGCAGTGTGCCATGCCCCTTCTCTCCTGAGAAAAGCCATCCCAAAAAAGAGAAAAGCCCAAGTGTGAAGTGGAGCACCCTGTTAAACCTTGGTACCGAAAGCCTGCAGTCATTCTCATCTAGGTGGCTTCATTCCAGCCAGAAGCCCAAACCTGCCTCCCTCTTAAAGGGGCAGCAGGTCAGTCCAACCACAGAAACCTTCATGAAGATCTGAAGCTTTCAGCATCCACAATTGTTGCACCTCACTTCCATTGGAGTCCAAATCAGAAGTCAACAAGTTGATTCTACACCGATTCTACACAATGCAACCATTTTAAAAGGTTTCCATCCATAAGTTTTTCACACATTTTTAGATAAATCTGTTTGTTCATCGCCTTCCTTCTGTTGTATATGGTCAGTAAAGAAAATGACCTAATTGGAGTTTTTCTCCTCACAAATATGACTTTCTATGAACGATGCAATAAATGCAGCTTGCAATCTAAGACAATATGGAAGTATGTGTATATAATAGTAGTGGAAGTAGCTCATAAAATAATACATTTGCTCTTCTCATCGAATCTTTCTATGTTATTAAAGAAAAACCTGCTCTTAGTCAACAACATCTAAGACATCAAGCCAAAAATCCTAATTTTCTACAATCTAATATAAAACAGTAGAGAAGACTCTTTCTGCAGAGACACTGGTGGCAGGAATGCAGAAGTATCACCTGCTCAACTTGGAAGGTGGAGCAGAAACCACCAGCTGAGAAGGTCCTCAGCCGAGAGGAAGTGGTGGAGAACCATGAAACTTGCTAAGCTCCACCTCAGCTCCAGAGACGGGCTGAGCTGGAGCTGTGGCACCAGGTATCGCCCAGAAGAGCCTCCAACAAACAAGCTCTTCTCTTGGGAGGAGAGGGCTTGAATCTCAGCTCAGTGTGCTTGTCTCTAGTAGGTGGCAGCTGCACCTTTTCCTGAGCTCCTTGTTGATGCCCTGAGGGAATTGATGCTCCTGCAATGTTTTCTGGCAGCATTGAGCTTGCAGTGGGGCAATCAAACACACTGTGGGGGGGCTCTCTTTCCTTCTCTCATCTGGAGAACAAGTGACACCAGCTGCCAATCATTGTTGGAGAAATGTGCAGTCAGGGGAACGATGCTCCAGACTATAGCCACCCTTCCAGCATCCAGCAGTGTCTAAAACCTTTGATTTGGTTTCACCAGAGAGTGTAGGGATTGCAGGGTCGCTGCAGCATCGCCCACAAGCTATCAGGAGTGGGTCGCTTTGTCCCAACTCCTGACAAGAGTTGAGTGCTATTGAGAAATGTGGTCTCACAAACTTGGAAGGTATTTTGACCTACACACACTTTACATACGCTGTAGATCTTGTCCAACCGCCCTGAAAGAACCCAAAATAGGAACATACGGCAGATAAGCCGGTGCAGGACCAGAGGTTTGTTGCTTGTAAGCTGTGTTTGCTCTGGTACATGTTGATTTTTATTTGTCTTCTCTCAAAATAATTGTTATTTTAGACTAAGGGAGCTGCAGTTTATCAGAGACCAGCTGTGATTCTGTGGTCTCAGCTCTGAAGTCCAACCTCTCCCATCTGAGGGTTCTGGACCTGAGCTCACAACACGTTGCAGGATTCAGGAGTGAAGCGGCTCTGTTCTGGACTGGAGAGTCCAAACTGTAAACTGGAGAGGCTCAGGTCAGTCTTCATTTTTCTACCTATATACCAGCTGCTAAGATGGTGAAGTGAGGCTGTTCTCAACACTGCTGTGATGCACCACATTAAAAAAATTCCTTGTAATATCGTGAATTCAGGTCTGACCCAACTAAGAACTAACGTAGGTTAGTACTGACGCAGATAACATGCAGACCTGCACCGTATAACCTCATCCTGCATTTTTCAGATTGACTTACTGCAGGTTATCAGAGATCAGCTGTGGCTCTCTGGCCTCGGCGCTGAGGTCCAATCCCTCCCATCTCAGAGAACTGGACCTGAGTTGTGAACCAGCTGAAGGATTCCAGGAGTGAAGCTGCTCTGTGGTTTTCTCCACTTTCCAAACTGCCCGACTGGAAACTCTGAGGTAAACACATTCTCAAAAATGTCCATTATTCCATCCGAGGGTCCTCACACTTTCTGAGTGTGTGTGTTGTGCCCAGTTCCTTCAGGAGGGAGGGCCACCCGGGGACCACTTATTCATGATAAATTGAATTTAAGGACAATGAAAAAGCCCGACAGATGGTAACCAAAATTAGACCAAAACTAGGTGAGGGTGCCTGGTAGACACCAGCCAACGAGGAGGGAGATGGTGAGGGAGACCGGAAGTCATCTAAGACAGGTGTGCCTTTAAAGATGAGCCACAGGTGAGATGGATCTCCATGATGAGATGGGGAGGGAAAGAGGTGGGAGAACCTGGGAAGAGTGGAGGGCCAGAACAATATATATTCTCCTCTGGAACAGTGCAACCTGAGAGGTTGGAATTGTGGGTAATTACATATTACTATCATTTTTTAACCTGTAACTAAATTAAATATTTACAGATCATGCCTTTGATTAACCTTTCAGATTAATACTGGTTTCACTTATAACCTTATAAAAGTTTCCCTTCTTTATTTAGATTAAGGTACTGCAGGTTATCAGAGATCAGCTGTGGCTCTCTGGCCTCGGCGCTGAGGTCCAATCCCTCCCATCTCAGAGAACTGGACCTGAGTTGGAACCAGCTGCAGGATTCAGGAGTGAAGCTGCTGTCTGATCTCGTAGAGAATCCACACTATGGGCTGAAGACATTGAGACAATAGCTGGTAGAAGCCAGTCAACTCCCGCTCATCTGCTGCATCAGTCACTGACCACTGGTGAAGAACATCTGTGGAAACATCTGCCGTCTACTCCCTCCATAGATGAAGAATTCAGTTTTTAAAAGCGCTGGTGGACTTTCAGGAGATCAGTCGATGGTCGACAAAGCAGAAGCAGCTTCGCCTTGAAGTTAAATTAGTTCCTGGTATCACACAATGCATCTTTATAAAGTTCTAAATGGCTCCTCGGTCCACTCTTAGAAGCATGAAAACATTCTCTTAATTGTCTCTTCAAATGTCTGTATTATACGTTACTATTTTGCATCATGCCTTCAGAATCTTTAGGGTTTAGTATTTACTGTCTTGTGACATGGAGCATTGGAATATTTCAGCTGCAGCCAGCAAAAACCCATCAGAATGACGGCTATCGGTGGGAACCGCAGCGTCATTTGACTTTAGTCCAGTCTGTTCAATGTTATAGGATTTATTGCAATCTAATAAAAACTATGAATAAATGTGGGAAATAGGAAATAAAAAGAAGCAAAATGACCAAATAAATCTCCCATGAATACTGTAAATTAAAAGATGTCAAGAATGGAATATCAGCTTAAATTTAATCAAACAGTAAAGTGAAAAGGCCTCCTTTAAGTTTACTGCAAAAATAAACACAAAATCAAGAGCGACACGCGCCAAAACGTCTCATTCTCTCTTCTGTCTCCACTCATTCTTTTATATTCTCTTAAGATAATGGGGGACGGGGTCGTGTGATAACAAAACAAGCTAATTGGGGACTATATTTTTGTTGCAGGAACTTTGGCTCTTCAGAAGTTTCTATGTGGCTCTCCACAGATTGTGCATCCACTAGAAACTCAGTGTTTTTGAGGAACTACCAGGAGTGGCTGGAGTGGAGGCCAAATGATGCTATAGCTACATATAGGTACATATAGATCACCGTTATCCTCAACCCAAAAGACCACGCTACGATAGCTTACAACATGCATGCTAGCGTGTATTTAGCAATTTTGCGAAAGCCGGCAAGTCGAACCGCTGTAGTCGGGCCCGCTCACAGCAGGAGCCCCGTCTGTAGTCAACTGATACCAGCTTTTCCACCGGCAACTTTCTTCTCCCCCAAAAACTCCTTCAACTCGTTATATATGTCGACTCCCCTCGTTATATGTGGTCGACTCCCCTCGTTATATATGTCGACTCCCCTCGCTTATCATTGTGTCGACTCCCCTCGTTATATATGTCGACTCCCCTCGTTATATGTGTCGACTCCCCTCGTTATATGTGTCAACTCCCTCGTTATATAGGTCGACTCCCCTCGTTATATATGTCAACTCCCCTCGTAGTTGTATTTAGGGGCAGTAGTGTGAGAAGTTCTTCTTTTGTGGAGAAATCATCAAACACCTTCCTGATAAAGATCCTCAGCAGCGCCGTACTGCTGCTGTCCACCGACTCGTCACAGGAGGCTAAACCACCTGCACCTCGCCAGGTCACGGCCCAGCTGGTCGGCCAAGTTCCCGGACATCGCAGATACTCTTCTTAGCATCGTAGCTGCCCCCAGTTGAACATTGGAGAGATTGGAGATCACGTCGGTTCCGTATTTCTCGTCTTCAAGTACAGTTTTGGCAATCAACATCATTGCTTCTTTAACTACCTCCCGTCTGAAAATGCCTTCTTCTTTTTAATCAAGAATTGCGTAGCTCTAAATGAGGCTTCGGTTGCTTTTTGGGAGGCTTTAACTGGCCTTGTGAAAAAAGCTTGCTGTTTGCACAAAGCTGCCTTTAACTCTCGGGCTTTTCCTGCTGGCAGTGCCCTGCCCTGTGGATAGTTAGCATGGTAGCTTGTGTGACACGCCGTAAAATGTCTCTCCACATTGTGCCGCTTTGCCGTCGCCACAGTCGCCCCGCAAATAAGACAAACGCATGCTCCTTTCACAGTGGTAAAAAAAAAATCGACCTCCCATTCGTGGTGAAAATGATCTGTCTTCTTTCTTTTTTCTGCCATCTTTTTATGGGTCAGTCATCTCCTCGTTTTGGCTGCGCCCGCTAGGCTGTTTGGTCGTAGCGATCTGCGTAGACGCTACGTTTTGGTCACGCGCATCATACTGACCTTTGAACTATTTTTTATTTTTTTTAAATATATATATTGATTTCCAGTTTATGTGTAAGTGTGATTTACCGTATTGGCCCGAATATAAGATGGTTTTTTTGCGTTGAAACAAGACTGAAAAAGTGGGGGTCGTCTTACATTCGCGGTCTAGACATTATACCCATTCGCAACGCTAGATGGCGCCAGATATATTTGAAGCGAATGCTGAACTTAACGTCCCAGGGAAAAGCGAACCCCTGTCACGAAGAAGAAAAAAAAAGTAGCGGTAGCACGAAGAGAAAGAAAAGAGAAGAAAATAAGAGAAGAGATAACAGAAAATAGAGAAATGTAGCGACAATCTGGAGAAAAGTGCGTCGAAGATATAATCATTTGTTTCAGATGTACTGTAATTATTTTCTGTATAAAAATTAAATTTGGTGTTCAAAAAGTCTTTTTTCAAACTTGAGTCTTGAAAAAGAGGGGGTCGTCTTATAATCAGGGTCGTCTTATATTCAGGCCAATATGGTAAACAAGAATAGCATACAAAATAAATTAGATGCAGCTCATTGGTAAGTGGTGCTATCTAGGAGTAACTTTTGACCAAAATCTCTCTTTCAACTAACACATAAATGAGTCTCTAGAAGTGCCTTTTTTCACCTGAGGAACATCACAAAGATCAGGAAGCTACTGACCCACCATGATGCTGAAAAGTTAGTCCAGCATTTGTTACTTCCAGGCTGGACTATTGTGATTCTTTATTATCAGGGTGTCCAAAACAACTCTTTAAGAAGCCTCCAGCTGATCCAAAATGCTGCAGCCAGAGTTTCTGACAGGTATTGACCACAGAGATCACATGACTCCTGTACTGGCATCACTTCATTGGCTGCCCGTTAAATTTAGAATACCGTAATTTCCGGACTATAAGCCGCTACTTTTTTCCTACACTTTAAAACACTGCGGCTTGTTCTACGGTGCGGCTTATTTGTGTAATTTTTCTATCGGCCGCCAGGGGCACTCGAGCGGAAAAGGTAAGAGAGACGGGTGGAATATATGTGTCGAGGAAGACGCAAGTTTAGTGTAACTTCGCGCTTTCTGTATGAATAAAATTAGCATAAACAGACCCTCATCATGGAAAATGCAAGAAGAAATTTTATCGGTATGTTTTTTTACTGCCCTATGTTAGTGTTACTGCCGTATTGCTGCTGTGTTACTGCCGCGTCACAGGCACCGTTTGAAAAGAAAAGCAAAGGTAGTGTAGCGTGTTGGGGAGGGTCAGTGTGAGAATTTCCCAGCATGCTTTGTGGCAGTGTGTCTGTGGTTCAGGTTGGTGTTAACCCTGTTTTTGTTCGTTGTAAATGTTATCTTTTGCTACTTTCAATGTTAATGTTCTATTTATTGAGTTCTGGTTGGTGATGTATTTAATTACTGTTTTAATTACTGTTTGCACCTGCACACCATAAAACCAGGTTGTGTGTGTGATTGAAGACCTCCCTTCGTTGACTTATCTTTAGCTTAGTGTAAAGTGGCGCTTTAAGCTGGCAGAAGTTGCGACAGGTGCGGCTTGTGTAAATTCAAAATTGACTTTTTCTTAAATTAGATAATGCAGCTTTTAATCAGGTGCGTTTCTATAGTCCCGGAAATTACGGTTTCGACTATAATAAATGACCAAAAACAGAGAACAACAAAGTGCAGAATACACTTTAGTGGTGTTCAGTCATATTTACGTCCATCAGTAACTCACCTGTACCTGGACATTCTTCACACATTCATGTTTAAATGGTGTTTAAACACTTGTAATGGTTTTAAACACTCATCAAAGTCAGTGTTTTAAGATTCTGTGATTTCAGCGCTGGAAAGAATGTGAATGAGTTACATCTACAAATCCTTTTTGTTCAAACAGAAGTTTCTACATCCAAACACTCCTGATTACACTCAAATAAAAGCCGAACAAACTCAGTACCAACATGAGATTAAAAGATGCAAACAGACATATTGCTCAGTGCTTTTTAATAGAAGAAATCAGAATGATAAGCATCAATTATGCAGGTGTGTTCAAAGAAAAAACACTGGAACATCAAACATGGGAACAGAACCTGGATTTTTTTTTTAAAAGACCCTAAACAAACTAAAGACAGCTCCGACATTGGCCCTGGGATGTCTACACCGCCGCCCAGGCGGAGAGACCTTCGAGAGAGTCCAAAACAAGTCCGCGAGGAAACTCTCAAAAGTAGTCAAGCCACAAGAAGTCAGAGTTCAACCTGATTGAACCTCCTGAAGACCCCATAGGGAGAGTTCGAATCCAGCTTTGGGCATTCTCAAAGAGAAGATATTTGATTGAAAAATTCACGATCATAA
Organism: Takifugu rubripes; assembly: GCF_901000725.2. Classification (NCBI taxonomy): domain Eukaryota; kingdom Metazoa; phylum Chordata; class Actinopteri; order Tetraodontiformes; family Tetraodontidae; genus Takifugu; species Takifugu rubripes. The sequence continues at coordinate 2,206,656 of NC_042305.1, forward strand.
AAATGTTTAAAGTGCATAGCAGTGTCTGTGAGGTTTATGAGCCACAAATGCTGCTCTTTTTAGGAGCACAGCCATCTATTAAACCTGTAGTTTGTGTCATAGCATAGGTTTTATTGACAAATTCTAAATTGCAAGTAGCAGATAATGAACAGGGAATGCTACGTTATCTGCTTATTCTGTTACAAATAATCTGATGAGATAGGTGTGGAGTTAATTCAGTTGGGGATAAACAGATGGAATATTAGTGTTGTTAGTATGATACTTGAGTTCTTTAGATATTGTTTTCAATTCAGGAATCTGCCGCCTTGAGTTGGCTTTTTTTGAAGACAGAAATGTTGACAATAGTGTGGACCAAAGTGGGAAATTCAATTTTATTTAAACACACACACCACACACCAGCACACACGCACGCCCGCACGCACGCACAGCACAACAACTCATAAAATATTAAATCTCAAACGTTGTACAATAGTGCAACATTAAATCTCAATGTTAGAAGTACTTAAGAAGTGAATTACATCTGGCTGGATAATTATCAGGAACACTGGCGGCCTCTGCTGACCCAGTGGAAGAGTGCAAAAAGCTTACAGCACCTGGTATTCCCAGGCGGTCTCCCATCCAAGTACTAACCAGGCCCGACCCTGCTTAGCTTCCGAGATCGGACGAGATCGGGCGTCTCAGGGTGGTATGGCCGTAAGCGAAAGCAGGGACAAGAAAATGGTCCTTTTGAAGTTAATACACTCAAACTTATTTTCTTGAAACATTATTCTGGTGGAGGTTGTCCATTTTGCTTTGTCACAGTCCAAACCTCAATGTTGGGAGCAGCCTCCAATCCATTTCCCCCAAAAAGAAAAGGCTATATAGGCCTATGAGCGTCATATCATCAAATCTGCGTAGATCGGCTCTTGGATGAGAGGTGAAACGCCTTCAAAAAATCAAACAAGATTCAACTCCGATAAATGAAATCAACTTAAAAGCAATGTGCCATGGCCGGGAATCGATCCCGGGCTGGTGCAGGCCAGTTGACAATTGCTGTGAACAGACAACCTGATGGAAACCTCCTGAAGACCCCAGAGGGAGAGTTCGAATCCAGCTTTGGGCATTATAAAAGAGAAGATAGTTTGATTGAAAAATTCACGATCATAAAAATGTTTAAAGAGCATAGCAGATGTCTGTGAGGTTTATGAGCCACAAATGCTGCTCTTTTTAGGAGCACAGCCATCTATTAAACTGTAGTTTGTGTCATAGCATAGTTTTATTGACAAATTCTAAATTGCAAGTAGCAGATATGAACAGGGAAATGCTACGTTATCTGCTTATTCTGTTACAAATAATCTGATGAGATAGGTGTGGAGTTAATTCAGTTGGGGATAGACAGATGGAATATTAGTGTTGTTAGTATGATACTTGAGTTCTTTAGATATTGTTTTCAATTCAGGAATCTGCCGCCTTGAGTTGGCTTTTGTTGAAGACAGAAATGTTGACAATAGTGTGGACCAAAGTGGGAAATTCAATTTTATTTAAACACAAACACACGCGCGCGCGCGCACGCACGCACGCACACACACACTCATAAAATATTAAATCTAAAACGATGTACAATAGTGCAACATGAAATCTCAATGTTAGAAGTACTTAAGAAGTGAATTACATCTGGCTGGATAATTATCAGGAACACTGGCGGCCTCTGCTGACCCAGTGGAAGAGTGCAAAAAGCTTACAGCACCTGGTATTCCCAGGCGGTCTCCCATCCAAGTACTAACCAGGCCCGACCCTGCTTAGCTTCCGAGATCGGACGAGATCGGGCGTTCTCAGGGTGGTATGGCCGTAAGCGAAAGCAGGGACAAGAAAATGGCCTTTTGAAGTTAATACACTCAAACTTATTTTCTTGAAACACTTTATTCTGGTGGAGGTTGTCCATTTTGCTTTGTCACAGTCCAAACCTCAATGTTGGAGCAGCCTCCAATCCATTTCCCCCAAAAAGAAAAGGCTATATAGCCTATGAGCGCCATATCATCAAATCTGCGTAGATCGGCTCTTGGATGAGAGGTGAAACGCCTTCAAAAAAATCAAACAAGATTCAACTCCGATAAATGAAATCAACTTAAAAGCAATGTGCCATGGCCGGGAATCGGTGCCATGGCCGGGAATCGATCCCGGGCCGGTGCGGGCCAGTTGACAATTGCTGTAACAGACAACCTGACTTGAAACCTCCTGAAGACCCCAGAGGGAGAGTTCGAATCCAGCTTGGGCATTATCAAAGAGAAGATGTTGATTGAAAAATTCACGATCATAAAAATGTTTTAAAGTGCATAGCAGTGTATGTGAGGTTTATGAGCCAGAAATGCTGCTCTTTTAGGAGCACAGCCATCTATTAAACTGTAGTTTGTGTCATAGCATAGTTTTATTGACAAATTCTAAATTGCAAGTCGCAGATATGAACAGGGAAATGCTACGTTATCTGCTTATTCTGTTACAAATAATCTGATGAGATAGGTGTGGAGTTAATTCAGTTGGGGATAGACAGATGGAATATTAGTGTTGTTAGTATGATACTTGAGTTCTTTAGATATTGTTTTCAATTCAGGAATCTGCCGCCTTGAGTTGGCTTTTTTTTGAAGACAGAAATGTTGACAATAGTGTGGACCAAAGTGGGAAATTCAATTTTATTTAAAAACAAACACACGCGCGCGCGCACGCACGCACGCACACACACACTCATAAAATATTAAATCTAAAACGATGTACAATAGTGCAACATGAAATCTCAATGTTAGAAGTACTTAAGAAGTGAATTACATCTGGCTGGATAATTATCAGGAACACTGGCGGCCTCTGCTGACCCAGTGGAAGAGTGCAAAAAGCTTACAGCACCTGGTATTCCCAGGCGGTCTCCCATCCAAGTACTAACCAGGCCCGACCCTGCTTAGCTTCCGAGATCGGACGAGATCGGGCGTTCTCAGGGTGGTATGGCCGTAAGCGAAAGCAGGGACAAGAAATGGCCTTTTGAAGTTAATACACTCAAACTTATTTTCTTGAAACATTTATTCCGGTGGAGGTTGTCCATTTTGCTTTGTCACGGTCCAAACCTCAATGTTGGAGCAGCCTCCAATCCATTTCCCCAAAAAAAGAAAAGGCTATATAGCCTATGAGCGCCATATCATCAAATCTGCCTAGATCGGCTCTTGGATGAGAGGTGAAACGCCTTCAAAAAAATCAAACAAGATTCAACTCCGATAAATGAAATCAACTTAAAAGCAATGTGCCATGGCCGGGAATCGATCCCGGGCCGGTGCAGGCCAGTTGACAATTGCTGTAACAGACAACCTGATTGAAACCTCCTGAAGACCCCAGAGGGAGAGTTCGAATCCAGCTTTGGGCATTATCAAAGAGAAGATATTTGATTGAAAAATTCACGATCATAAAAATGTTTAAAGAGCATAGCAGTGTCTGTGAGGTTTATGAGCCACAAATGCTGCTCTTTTTAGGAGCACAGCCATCTATTAAACTGTAGTTTGTGTCATAGCATAGTTTTATTGACAAATTCTAAATTGCAAGTAGCAGATATGAACAGGGAAATGCTACGTTATCTGCTTATTCTCTTACAAATAATCTGATGAGATAGGTGTGGAGTTAATTGAGTTGGGGATAGACAGATGGAATATTAGTGTTGTTAGTATGATACTTGAGTTCTTTAGATATTGTTTTAAATTCAGGAATCTGCCGCCTTGAGTTGGCTTTTTTTTGAAGACAGAAATGTTGACAATAGTGTGGACCAAAGTGGGAAATTCAATTTTATTTAAACACAAACACACACAAACACACACGCATGCACGCACGGACGCAGGCAGACACACACACACACACACACACACACACACACACTCATAAAATATTAAATCTAAAACGATGTACAATAGTGCAACATGAAATCTCAATGTTAGAAGTACTTAAGAAGTGAATTACATCTGGCTGGATAATTATCAGGAACACTGGCGGCCTCTGCTGACCCAGTGGAAGAGTGCAAAAAGCTTACAGCACTTGGTATTCCCAGGCGGTGTCCCATCCAAGTACTAACCAGGCCCGACCCTGCTTAGCTTCCGAGATCGGACGAGATCGGGCGTTCTCAGGGTGGTATGGCCGTAAGCGAGAGCAGGGGCAAGAAAATGGCCTTTTGAAGTTAATACACTCAAACGTATTTTCTTGAAACACTTATTCTGGTGGAGGTTGTCCATTTTGCTTTGTCACAGTCCAAACCTCAATGTTGGAGCAGCCTCCAATCCATTCCCAAAAAAAGAAAAGGCTATACAGCCTATGAGCGTCATATCATCAAATCTGCCTCGAACGGCTCTTGGATGAGAGGTGAAACGCCTTCAAAAAAATCAAACAAGATTCAACTCCGATAAATGAAATCAACTTAAAAGCAATGTGCCATGGCCGGGAGCTAAACGGCCCTAAACCGTTTCCCATTCATTTTCAATGGTAGTGCTAAACCACTACGGACGCAATATATTGCCGGCCGCTATCATCCCGTGGCGCTGTTCTGCCGTTTCTATGAAGAGCGGCTCCACTCCGGAGGATCGGCCATTCTTGGTTCATTCTTTGGTAAACTTCGCTGAAGGTAAGTTTGGGCTTGATTTCCTTCTAAATTAATGAGGAAACTTTTCGTAATTGTGCATAGGCTGTGGTCAATTTTGTCCTAAATTAGCAAGGAACGTGTTATAATTGGCCCTAAATTATAATGTACTGTATTTGTCATGCTACAATATACTCATATCTTGTCAAGCTAGTTTTTCATAAAATAAATTACACGATAGTGATGAATGAACTTGTTCATATTTTATATTCAAGTAAGCGATTTACTTGTCGTGGCACTGAAATCTCGGTATTATTATTATTATTACTATAATTATTATTAGTAGTAATATTAGTAGTGGTAGTATTACATTTTATTACATCAAATGTGTGTTTTTGTTTCCAATGTCTTTGAGAGGGGATACTGTCCTCCTGCCCCCCCCCCAACATGTTCTCTCACACACACACACACACACACACAGACACACACACACACACACAAACACACACCTACACACACACACACACACACACACACACACCATCACTTTCCAGTCTTTTCCTCACTAGCCACACCAGGTACTGACCTTCTGAACTCCTGAATCGACACCCCAACAACCTTGATCTTACACTTTCACACCTACATGATAATTGCATGTGTGCGCACACTCACAAACACACACATAATAGACATTTTTCCTTTATGTCAGCTCAACATGCAGAAGCAATTCGCCTTTTTCCCTTGGAAACTTCGGGTTGTGTTCCGCAAGGGGCCTCTTGGGTTTCTCCTCCAGGAGCCATCTGATGAAGCCAAACGGGTGAGTTCCACTCCTCAGGACAAGTCTGCGGCCATGAGGGAGGACCTCGTACGGCAGAACGCTTTGGCCGTCATCCGACAAAGAGGGGGGGTCCCTCAGATAAGATGGAGGTGCAGGGAGACTATGTCCTGCAGTTTGGTAAATATAAAGGGAAGTCATTCTGATGGCTTTTGCAGAATGATGTAGGATCCACCGTGTATCTGATCAAGAACGTGCAGAGCGAGGAGGCAGCAGGTCTCTGTATGGCTGACAGCCACAGTAAGGACAGCCTCCAGTCATTTGTGAGTTATGCCCTCAGTTTCCAAGAAATCCAGGCTCTCCTCACTTATGAGGCCGGAAGAGGGGATGGAGTGACTGCCTCATCTGAAGACGACCAGCTGGTTGGATTTGGTGCCCGAGCCAAGAGCAGGTGGAAGGAGATCTGGGACAGCAGAGGTGATGGCTATGCTGATTTTGTCATAGGCAGGCGCTGCGTTCCAGGGACACGAATGTCCAGGTTGCAGCAGAACCTGCTGAAGAGGCAGCAGCCCACCACATCTTCCACACCTGCTGAGCATCCCATGAAGGCCCCAGCTGAGCCCCTGGGTATGCTCATTCCTTCATGTGACAAGTTCAGCTTTGGGAAAAGGTTTTTTTCTTTTCTACTAATAACCTGTAGCCGGTATTTTTGTCTTTAACACAGCCATGGAGGAGGACGTGGAGATGGAAAGGGAGATGCTGAGCATCCATAACTCTGATCTGCAAGTCCAGAGCTGTAAATACACCGTTACCACATTTATTTCATGTCAGACAAACAAAGTCCATGCCGTATCTGATTTCTGTTGTTTTTCTTTTCATCTGTGTGCAGATGCTATGCCAGTAGCAGCAGCCGCCCTGCCGAGAGTGCCACCAGGAGCAAAGACAGGTTTCTGAAAAATAGGTTTCAGAGCTGGAGTTCCGTTCCTTTCCATGAAGAATTCCTCTCCAAATCTGAAACTTATCTTATTATTTTTGTGTTCTTGATGTTCCGGCCGAGTTCCTTTAATATTACTCTTCATATGTTGGTGTGATAATAACCGTCGTGAGGACTATGAATTGATCCGTGCAATGATGAACTGATATTGACTATGAGGAGGAGGGTAAGTGTTTGTTTCTGTTCTCTTTGCTGCTTCGTTGAAAAACAGTTTCCTTTTCTTTTATTTAGGGCTGATGAACAACCTGATGTCTCTGTAATGTCCAGCTGACTGTTCTTTCCATGTTGTCATCAGGTGAAGTGACTGTAATTTCTTAATAGCAAGTCTGCACTTGTTTCAGGACCTGACTCTTGCACGGCACAGACCTCTGACGGCAGAGTGCCTCCTTTGACGGACTCTACCCAAGACCAAAAGAGTGGGATGTTAAACCATGTCCATTTCCCCCATTCCGTGGGGTGTTGAACAATAATAAAGTGTCCCGGGGTGATTCAAATTGACACGATTCTTTGTCACTGACATGGAAAAAATCTGACGTGTGAGCTCTGGAATGAAACCAAGTGTCCGAGGCGCGTGTTTGTTTCCTTGTATCGTGTGTTTATATCATGTGAGGGCGGGGGCACTGAAATTGTCTATTCAGTAATGATAACTTTATGTTGTTCAACTGTCTTCTTTACTTTATCCTAGTTCCCATAGCTCCTGTTCCCATGCCTGTCCCTGACCACGACATGAGCAAGTGGATCTGCTCACGACATCAAAAGTTGTGGATGAGGACTTACAAGAAGGCTGTGTGCAAGTCGGTAATGGATGAACTGCGGCGTTCTGGCAAGTCACCGACCGATATGGCGAACCAGGTGAATGAGCTCATGCACCTCAAGTATGAACGAGCTCACCTGGCATATCTGCACGCCGTCCAGAACGTCAGGGAGGCCGAGGCTGGGGCGTACGGACAGAGAACCATCGGCCAGTACGTGAGGATGGAAGATCGGCCACGTGCTTTCGGGCCATACGAGGACCAAGAAGGTTGGGGTGGGGTGTCTGTGTCCGGATTCTACCTGACTGACTGCCTGCTGGATGAGTTCAAGCGTCAACAGCCGTCTCTGACCAAGCTCCTCCAGGGCACGTTGGGGCAGGTTTTCAGGTGGGACCACACGAGGAAGATGGCGAGGAAGGTGACACTGGCATCTGGAGCCATGTCCAGTTTGGCAGTGATGAATGAGAACTGGCTCATTGTGTCCTGGGTGATGGTTCAGGCTGAGACAGAAAGGTCCCTGCATCCGATGTAGCAAGGAATGGCCCAGAGGTACAGCCACGCTGGGGTGGAAAAGGCCGGCTACCACTGGATGGACAGGTGAGATCAGCCATCTTCTTTGTTTGCCGTCATTCAAACTGAAAAATGCTCCATGCTAACCCTAACCCTATCCATGCTGAAGACGTGGCGCGTTCAGAGGGTTCACATCCTCCGTGGTTGCCTCAGTGACCCAGAACTGTCTGAGGGGATAATGGACAGGGACGGAGGGACCCTTCAGCTAAACCACGTAGCGGGCGAAGGTGCCAAAGTCCCCGTCTGGATCCCTGTCCGTGGTACATCTCAGCAGGAGGGCTACCATTTCCAGCAGGCCCAGTGGGTCACGGGTCCGCAGGTCTCCCCTGAACTGTTCCAGGCCCAGGCCATGACCGGCGTTGTGCGGTGGAACTTTCAGCGACCGGTAGACATGAAGAAGCCCGGCGCCGTCCTCCCTGCTGTCTTTGACCCTGCCTCAATGTGGGAGTTGAACTCTGCTTCCATGGCAGTGACGGGACAAGACAAGTGCCCTGCGTTCACCTCTCTGACAGAGACACTGGAGAAAGGTTTGGGCTGGAGTCCAGAGAACCGGGCTGCCCTCCGCTCCCTCTGGACTGGGACAAACACAAAATGCAGCAGAGGGATCCGCCTTCGGCTCTTGTGCCCCCTCCCGCTCCAGACGATGCTCCTGGGGCAACACCTTCCTCCAGCGGGGCAACAGCGACTGCTGTGCCGTCGCTTCCCCCTGCGCCACCTGTCAGCTTCCATCTCTCTGCTGCTGGACGTGTAAAGGAGATTCCAGCAGAGGACGACCAGGATCCTGAAAGACCAGTGGGCGGGTCAACGATAATCGGGTTTTTCAGAGCGGCATGTTGGAATTAAGGCCTTCGAATGATTGAAAATAAATAGATTTAGTTAGGTTGTGGTCAGTGTATCTCAATCTTTTGATGTGTTAAATATTACACTTTCTGTTATTAAGGGATGGATATTAATGTGTTTTCTCAATAGCCCATATGGCGATAATATGAGTTACTAAGGATGCGTTATTGCTTTGTTTGTGTTCCAGACGTCTCTGGAGCTTTGCCCCTGCCGCTGAAGTCCTCGCCGAGGAGCGCCCGCACTGGACCCATGAAGACTGGTGGTGGAGTGTTTGTCTTGGACCACACACGCTGGACTCTTCCCATGAAAGACGCTATTGATAGTTTGCTGCAGTATCATCATGGGGACAAGGACATCCTGAGGCTTGTGGATCCAGACTACGCAGACATGGTCCATCGGTCTGCGGCCGATCCGAACAGCTTGCTCCGCCCCACAACCAGGTTTCACATATCCCGCTATGTGAAGCATCTGGCAAAGCTGTTGAACACCAGTTCTTCTCTGAACACCAGCCCAGAGAAGCTCCTGGAGACTCAACAGCTGTGGTACTCCTTGACAGAGGGGAGCAAAACAACCAGCGTTCCTGTAGTCACCATGGAGACGGCTGTTGTCACTCCTCCCACAGCCGCCCTGCCCACGCCTCTGACGCAGGATTCCATTGAAAAAATTGTGCAGAGAATTCTAGAGATGGAGCAGCAGCAGCAGCGACCAGAGCAGAAGATGAGACAGACCAAACCCTGTCTGGCCTGTGGACAGCCCAAGTCTCCGTATGGGACGGGGGGATCTTCCATCCACTTTTTCTATCAGCAGGGTCCTGTTCGCTACTTCTACTGCTCAAGGAAGGTGCATCAGACTGATGCTGCTGAGGGACTCTCTGACCCCAGAATGCCCTTTGAACAATTTGCCGCGTCAGAGTTTTTCCAGAGGGAGCTGGAGGCCACCAAAAAGCGTGTGGAGGACAAAGCTCAGAGAGAGATCGGCTGTGTTTAGCTTCATGATGGCGTCTCAGATGATATTCTTTCATTACCACCACCCTTTCTCCACTCAGAAGACACCCAGGTTTCCCAGCTGCCTCCGTGAACATGTGCTCCCACTCCCACCTTGTTTGAACCCCCGGTTCTCAGTGTCCACCTTCCCTTTTGCCATTTTATGGGGATCTGAAAGTTAACTTTTGCTGTTATGCTAATGACTACTGATAAATAATGAAATGAAGCCACCTCCCGCTCAGACTGTCACCGTTGCATTGTGGGAAATGTAGTATTGGCCTGTGTAAAACATCTGCGGCCTGCGGGCCGGTTCTAATAATAAATCAATATCATCCCGGGGGCCATAGAAAACCCTCGACCTTGACTCTGACATATGAGCTTTAAATGATTTCTTTTGACTCCCATTTATTTGGCTGTTTGGATATCATCTTTGCTAGTGTGTGTGTGTGCTCTATGGAACTGGCATAAAGGATGTTAAAATTAGTCTAAATTAAATAGAAATGCATCCATTCATCATTCCCAACAGGCGGTGTTTGATTAGAAACTCTTTCTGAACTCTGGTGCTCTGAAACATCTCCGCTTCCATTTTCAGCTGTTTTTATTCTCAATAACATCAAATCATCCATCCATCCAAATCGTGGTCCTGTTGGACCACCAAAGGACAAACACTTTCCATTTAGCATGGACAAAAAAACCCAAATCCTGTTTAGCAATGAAGCTGTGGGGAGAGTTTGAGGAGCGTTTCTGAGGAACACGCTGCCATATTGGGTCCAAGCTGCTGGGGTTTTTGTTGTTTCCAGGTGAATCGGTGGGCAGCGGCGTTACCGCCTGTCTCTGCCCCCCCCCCCCTCTCCCCGTGGTCGTGGTCACGCCGGGCATCTTCACTGGTCCCGTTTTAAACAGGTTCTGTTGGGAACAGGTGTTCTCCAGAACTGTATTCCAGGCTGCTGTGCTGAAGGGCTGTTTTCAGTAGCAATAGAGCCAGAGTGTGCCTGCTCCATATGAACCCCCCCAGGCCGTGCTTTCCTCCTGGCTGAGCCATAATCAGCTCTGGATGGACTGGTTCACGCTTGGACTGAGTCAAGATTTGATAGCTTGACTGATTCTTACAGTTTTGGATCAAACCCCCATCTGCTGATTCCAGGAGATCTTTAAAGGATCTCAGAGCTTCAGATTTATGAAGCCTGCTCAGCCCCCGGCAGCGCTGATGAAACCATTTCATTCCTTCAAAAAAGCAGAACATGAAGCTCCAGAAAAGGTTTTTGGATCAAGTTTCCAACAGAACGAGGACAAGTGGGTAAAAGCGCCACTTTAAAGCCTCCAGGCCTCAGGAAACATCCACCTTTAGGATGCCTGACTTTAGAGGATCGTCGGTTCGCTCCGAGCACAAGAACAAACATGTTTAACCTCAGTCCAAGAACATCTGACCTGAAATGATCAAAAAGCTTCAGCGTAAAAAGATGGTGGAGAGAAAGCTGCTGGGAGGTTCTCAGAAGAGAAGTGGCATTAAAGCCAGCTGGAAGAGTCCAGCCTGCTTCCTGCTCCTCCAAACAGGCGTCTCCACACCAACACTGAGGAACACGGGCTTCTGTTCTTCCTTCTTCTCTTCTGACTATTGTGTGTTTGATGAATGCAGCATCCACTCACTGCCCCCCCCCCTCCCTCATTTACACTGCTCCTGGTTTCACAATGCTCCTCAGACAGATGCAACCAGAGACACTGATGCCGTCAGACAATAAACCTGAGTGTTGTTGTGTCCGGTTATTAACATGTTCCATGCTTTTCCTTCTGCAACAGTTCATCACACCTGCTCAGGGAAACCTCGGTGTAAAGGAGGTGAAGCCGTGCCTCAGTGACTCTACTTTGGTGTTTTAGAAACGAACAGTTATTAGATGAATATACAGTGTGCACGTACGCGCACACGCGTGTATAAACACTTCATACACGCGTGTGCGTGGATGTAGACTTTTTAGTACTTTGGGTTCATAAACTTTTTAGTATTTTGCAGATTCGTGTCTGTATATAAACCAGATCCTCCTGTAATAAAGAACTAAAGGCTGACTGTTGTCACGTGACCTGTCTCCATCTGTGTCCGATGATGGAACCTGCCTGGAACATCTGGTCCACAGAAAAAGCAAAACAGCTCACAGAACTGGTCCAGTTTAGACCCCAAAATGACAAATAATGAAAATGTGTGACGCAGTAGAAAAATGGACGAACTTTCCATTGGTCATTGAAAGTTTCACTCATCGTCATCAGAATTTATCAAAAATATTCAAACCAACAAACTACACACAGAACCGCAAAGTTTAGAGCTTAAAGGGAGCGACAGGTGAAGATTTAAAGCTCAACGCAGCTGAAGAAGTTCCAAAAAGGAGAAATATCATGTGGTGCTTTACCGCCACCCGGTGGACACGCGTGGAACTGCAGACAATAGTTAAACGCGCTCCGACACATTCTGACCTCTGCTGCTCCTCCTGGACTCCAGGGCTGCAGAAATATGCTGCTTTTACGAGTCTTTAAAATCTGTCAAACATCATAAATCTTATTTATTTATTTAACTAAGTTAGTCAGTTTTAATTTAAATGCAAAAACATATTTATGGCATTAAAATAGCAAAACAACTTTTAATCTTGAACCTCACAGAATGCTTTTATAGTAGTGGAATATTAATCAACAGCCATAAAGTTGTTCATTAACAGCGGAAAAAGGAAAGGTAAAAGTTTTCCGTTCAGACTGAGCAGGAAGACTGAAGACCGACAAGCTGAGTGGAAACGAAGAGCATTATTGAAAAGAATTGACAGTTGTGTTTGGAGATAAAATCAAGATTTGAAAACATTTTTGTGACTATTGAAGAGCTGCATAGAGCTGAAGAATTCTTGGCTTAAGAAAATTCAACTAGACTTCATATTTAGTTTTAGCACAAAACATCGTTATACATTATAAATGAATAGGTCTTATTTAACTTTCTGATAGTCTGGCTTTAGTTATAGTTGAATAGTCTTTCTAAGTGAAGTTTAGTTTATGTTTCTGCTTTTTGCTACTGATCCTAAAAGAACTTTGAACTTTAAACCCTCCTAGAATGCTTTTATGGCAGTAATATATACGCCATGAAGCTGCTGATTAGGTTTTAAAAGTTAAAGTGAAAGTATTCTGTTCAGACGAAGCAGGAAGAGCGACAAGCTGAGTGTAAAGTGAGTATTGTGCTGTTAACGTTGTTAGAGAGTCTTAACAGGTATTAACAACATTTTAAAACTTTTTTGTGACAGGTGAAAAGCTCTTAGAGTTATTAGAGTTGTTCAACAGTCCAGGTCACAGCTGGATATTTTGGTATTACCCGTCAAACAACATCTAATCGTGTGCAAGTTAGCATCTCTCAGCCGGACCAATTTAAGACAATAAACTAAATAAATAAATCCACACAGGATCACAGGACACCAACAGGATTTTGGGTTCATGTTGCACGTTTTCTCCCAGTGGTTTATTGTTCTATGTTGTGGAACCACTGTGAAAGAAATGCAGGAGTGGGTGTCATTTCTTTCATCTATTTTAAATAGAGCAGTGATCTTTGAGGACTTGGATCATAGAAATAATTGAAGAGGAGAACAAAGGAGGGAAGTTAAAAAGTCCTGACTAGTATGTTTATGTAGCACCAGATAATTTAGTGGCTGAGCTGAAGACAGTCCTTTCACCATGTTGGCCTGTGGAGAACCAGTGTTGTGGGCCCGATGGACCAGCGTCCCCGTCGTTGCCGGACCACCGTTGGCCACCAGTTGGGTTTTGGGATCAAAGTGGGGGCGTTTCCTGTATCCGGTTCTCCTCACGGATCCATGACTACAACATGTTGCTGCAAGTGCAGAGACGTTTGCTCTGGAAAGAACTTTAGAGCACATTCAGTGCTGCAGGATGAGGGGCTGGAAAAGGTGCCAGTTCTTTTCTCACTGCAGGGAACAGTTAAAAAAAGCAGCTTAAACTCTGAAAACATGAAAATTATACAGAGACATCATTGATTTATTGATTCAGTTGTTATCCAGAATGGATTAGAAATGTTCCTGTTTGATAAAAATGCAGTGAATTGGGATTATTTAACTCCAACCTCTCCAGATTATTTACCTTCATCACAGTCTCATCACTATTTCTGATGTTTCCTCAGGATGGACGAGGACAGAGCAGAGTCCACAGTGCCCAGCTGTGTGTCCCTGAAGAGTAACTGGTCCAAAGGGCACTCTATAAACTTCGGTATTGGACCTCAAGGCTCACCTTTAAAGTAAGGTTTTCTGAACCACATAACTCTGCCTTAGAACATTTCACGACCATACAAAACATCATTTTGTAGGTATTAGCCTCTACTATCGTGAAAAATGAAATTCATCAGCTCTTTAAAATGAAACGGTGCACCAACATGTCAGGCGTTCGCTCCCATTAACTCCCATGTTAATTTTAGTGTGGTAAATCTTTTAAAACTGAAAATTGCTTCTGTTTTTAACTGGTCATTTCTCCTACATGGGTTAACATCATCTCACAAAAATTCCTAGGCATATATTTGAAAGTTTCCCAACAATATCCATCATTGCAGAGTGCTCCAGCTCTCCATTTAGATACGGATGGGTAAGACATGGCAGGTCTGTGCAGCTTGTTCTGCCACACTGTTCCACCACATGTCATGAAAATTCATTAAAAAGTCTATTTATAAGGCTCCTGGGTATATTCCTGATTTGGCACTTATTTTTAACATAAATTCACAATGAGGAAAAGCCACTAAACACTTAGATCAAATACACTTTTCTCCAACTAAACGAGCTTGTTAGAACCTAAATAACTTTATATTTTTTGCTCAGTGTTCATTCAATCTTCAACGGTCAGAGCAAACTGAAAGTAGAAGTGAACGCAGCCTTTCTTAGGCGTTGCTAACGCCCAGTAGACATGTATAACCACTATTCCCATTTTTGACAGCTATCAGAAACGGTCTGCTTCCATCGGAGATTCCTCCTGTCCCGAGGGTGAAAAGAAACGGAGAACTGAACTGCAGACCGCCGACCTGAACAACAGCGTCTCACGTAAGCTCCTACATTTGTATTAATAAGATACTTTTGGGTCGGAATAAAGGAACAACTTGTGTATTTACAATGTGCAAGAGAAGATCCAGAAAGCTCTTGTTTGGTTCCACTGGAACCCCAGGACCCTCTGAAGACCTTCCTAAATGCTTAGACAGTATTTAGCAACATTTAGTCATTTAGTTCTGGAAAGTGTTAAAGAGTTGAAGGCAGGTGACCTTTACAGGACAATGGGTCTGCTGAGTATGATGTGTTTGGAGAAGGTTTGATGTGTTTTTCTAAATATCATCCAGCTTTTACCAGCTGTTTAGTCCAAGCAAACTCTTGGAAGACATGGAAATGGTTGTTATAGACTAAATTACATTGAAACCCAATGAAATAAAAGAATAGGTGTACATAAGAAGACATAACATTTCAAACTGACAGTAAGATGGGTCATTACCCGACTGTTGCTTCTATCATTCAAACATGAAAGAATATTTTCCAGTTGAGGACATCTGTGTTACTGCTGTAGATGACAATTGTAAAAGGATTTAAAAGATTGTTTTTTTTAGAGGGTGGTGAACTGCAGGAGGTGATAGAAGGTCATAAGATGAGTCTGAAGAGAAGATGTGAACATGTGACTGAAGGAACTAATGAAGCAGGAAGTGGAACCCTGCTGAACAAGATCTACACTGAGCTCTACATCACTGAGGGACAAAGTGAGGAGGTGGACACACAACATGAGGTGAGACAGCTTGAGAGAACCTCCAAGAAGAACATCCAGGACACTCCAATCAAGTGCCAGGACATCTTCAAAGTCTTATCTGAGCAACAGAGACACATCAGAGTGGTTCTGACCAACGGTGTCGCCGGCGTTGGAAAAACCTTCTCAGTGCAGAAGTTCAGTCTGGACTGGGCAGAAGGTTTGGAGAACCAAGACATCAGTCTGGTGCTTCCGCTCTCATGCAGGGAGCTGAACTTGATCAGAGATGAGCAGCACAGTCTTCTCTCACTGCTTCATGTTTTCCATCCAACATTACAGAAGATCAGAGCAGAAGATCTGACTGTCTGGAAACTTCTGTTCATCTTTGATGGCCTGGATGAAAGCAGATTTTCACTGGGTTTCAACAAGCATCAGCTCATCTCTGATGTCACACAAGTATCGTCCGTTGAGGTGCTCCTGGTGAACCTCATCCAGGGGAACCTGCTTCCCTCAGCTCTCATCTGGATCACCTCCAGACCTGCAGCAGCCCATCAGATTCCTCCCTCGTGTGTTGACAGGATCACAGAAGTACGAGGCTTCACTGACTCCCAGAAGGAGGAGTACTTCAGGAGGAGGTTCAGTGATGAAGATCTGTCCAAGAGAATCATCTCACACATCAAGGCCTCCAGGAGCCTCCACATCATGTGTCTGATCCCAGTTTTCTGCTGGATCACTGCTATAGTTCTGGAGGACATGATGACCAGAGACCAGAGAGGAGAGCTGCCCCAAACCCTGACTGACCTCTACTCACACTTCCTGATGGTTCAGATGAAGAGGAAGAAGCAGAAGTATGGAGGAAAGCAGAGACCAGAGGAACTGACTGAGGCTGATAAAGAACTCCTTCTGAAGTTGGGTCGGCTGGCGTTTGAACATCTGGAGAAAGGAAACATCATGTTCTACTCAGAAGACCTGGAGCGATGTGGACTGGATGTCTCCGAGGTGTCGGTGTACTCAGGAGTTTGTACAGAGATCTTCAAGAGAGAGAGTGTGATCTTCCAGAAATCAGTCTACTGCTTTGTTCATCTGAGCATTCAGGAGTTTCTGGCTTCCGTCTACATGTTCCACTGTTACACCAGGAAAGACACAGCGGTTATGAATCAGTTCCTAAAATATTCCAAACCAAACCCCTTTTCCAGGTTTACATTGATGTTTGCAAAAAACAATCCAGTCACATCTCTTGATGACTTCCTCAGGAGAGCACTAATGAAATCTCTCAAAAGTGAAAATGGCCACCTGGACTTGTTTGTTCGCTTCCTTCATGGTCTCTCTCTGGAGTCCAATCAGAGGATCTTGGGTGGACTGTTGGATCAGAGGAACAGCCACCCAGAAACCATCCAGAAGGTCCTCAACAACCTGAAGGAGGAGATCAGTTATAAAATCTCCCCAGACAGAAGCATCAACATCTTCCACTGTCTGATGGAGATGAAGGATCAGTCAGTCCATCAGGAGATCCAAGAGTTCCTGAAGTCAGGGGAGAAATCAGAGAGGAGACTGTCAGTGATCCACTGTTCAGCTCTGGCCTACCTGCTGCAGATGTCAGAGGAGGTTCTGGATGAGCTGGACCTGCAGCAGTACAAAACCTCAAAGGAGGGACGACGTCGCCTGATTCCAGCTGTGAGGAACTGCAGGAAGGCCGAGTAAGTAAAGATTTTTGGGGCCGGACATCGGCGTTTAAATCAAGCGAGTGGATCATGTCAGGTAGCAATACCCCCTCCAGTGGTCATTCCTTCAATTCTTTATCTCCATTGCAGCGTCCATAAATTAAAACAACAACAATTCATCCAGAAATGTTCAACACTGGCTGGATATAAGTTCAAAGGTCAATCCAGACAAACTGTTACGAACGGTTGTGTTCGGAACCGAAAGCAGGCAGGACACAGTGGCGTATCGTTTTCCGTGAAGCTTTATTTCGGTTCACACTAAATCGTGCAACTCCGTTCTTCACCCAAACAGAAAAAGAAAACTTACAACAAAAATTCCGAGCGGAGTCAAAAGCAGACCACGATGGATATAGATAAACGAACAGTCCGAGGAACGGGTCCAAAAGTAATCCACGAAGGGAAAAGTTTTACATTAGTCCAAGTGAGTGTAGCTGGGGTCTTCCGAAACAGACAAGACATGCCAACGCTGGCCACCCGTGAGAACAGTCCATAAATAGGTGGCTTGATTGCCGATAGTCTGCAGGTGCACCAGTCCCCGGCACCACCTGTGACTGAGGCATGGCTCCACCACGCCCCCCGCAGGACAAACCCTGCAAAAGAGTTCCCAGAAACTGGGAACCTGACATTACCCCCCCCTCAAGGGGCGCCTCCTGGCGTCCTTCCAGGCTTCTCCGGGTGGGCATGGTAGAAATCGCGGAGGAGGCTGGTATCCAAAATGAACCGGTGGGGAACCCATGATCGCTCCTCCGGACCATACCCCTCCCAGTCGACTAGGAACTGGAAGCCCCGGCCTCGTCGGCGGACGTCCAGGATACGCTGGACCGTATAGGCAGGACCTCCGTCCACAATGCGGGGAGGAGGCGGGGGGTCAGACGGGGGAACCAGATCCGACTCTGCAACGGGCTTTACTTTGGAAACATGGAAGGTGGGGTGTATCCTCAACGCTGCAGGAAGCTTCAGGCGGACGGCTGCGGGGTTCACCATCCGATCCACCTCAAAGGGACCCACGAAGCGAGGAGCCAGCTTCCGAGACTCGACCTGGAGTGGAAGGTCCTTGGTGGACAACCAGACCCTCTGACCTGGTTGATAGGAGGGGGCTGGCGTCCGATGTCGATTGGCCTGCAGTTGGGATCGACGAGAAGTCCGCAGTAGAGTCGAACGGACCTGCCTCCACACCCTCCTGCAACGGCGAATGTTGGCCTGCACTGACGGTACAGCAACCTCCTCCTCCTGCCCCTCGAACAATGGAGGCTGGTAGCCCAGGGAAGCCATGAAGGGGGACAGACCAGTGGAGGCAGAAACCAAGGAGTTGTGGGCGTACTCTACCCATGGCAGGTAGGTGCTCCAGGAGGATGGGTCTTGGGCTGCCACACACCTTAGGGCGTCCTCCAGGCTCTGGTTGGTTCTCTCGGCCTGCCCGTTGGCCTGTGGGTGGTACCCAGACGTAAGACTGACCGAGGCTCCCAGCGCCGAGCAAAAAGACTTCCAAACCTGAGAGCAGAACTGTGGCCCCCGATCCGAAACTATGTCCGTAGGTAATCCGTGGAGGCGGAACACATGCTGGACCAGGAGCTCTCCAGTCTCTCCTGCCGACGGGAGCTTGGGTAGGGGAATAAAGTGGGCCGACTTAGAGAAACGATCGACCACGGTGAGAACGATCTCATGACCCTGGGAAGGAGGGAGGCCGGTGATGAAGTCCACTGCTATATGTGACCACGGTCGTCGAGGAATCTCCAGGGGCTGAAGGAGTCCTGCCGGTGGCCGATGGGAGGCCTTCCCCCTAGAACACACCGGGCAGGCAGCTATGTAGTCCTTGGTGTCCCGGGCCATGGAGGGCCACCAGAAACGCTGCCGGAGGAAGTGTAACGAGCGGTTGACTCCTGGATGACAGGTTAATCGCGACGAATGGGCCCAGTGCAGCACCTCTGAGCGCACCGCCACCGGGACGAACAGCCGGTTTGGAGGACATCCCCCAGGATCCGGAGCAGATTGCTGGGCTTCGCGGACCCTCTCTTCCACCTGCCAGGATGCAGCCCCCAGGATGCAGGAGAGGGGTAATATGGGGTCCGGGTCCATCTCCCCAGGCTCGGAGGCAAACTGACGGGAAAGGGCGTCGGGTTTCAGGTTACGCGATCCAGGACGGTAAGTAAGAGTGAACCGAAACCTCCCTAAGAATAGAGCCCACCGAGCCTGCCGGGAGCTAAGCCTCTTGGCGTTCCGGAGGTATGTGAGGTTCTTGTGGTCTGTCCATACGATAAATGGCTGGGTGGCGCCTTCCAGCCAATGCCTCCACTCCTGGAGCGCCAGGACCACGGCCAGGAGCTCCTTATTTCCCACGTCATAATTCCGTTCTGCGGGTGAGAGCCGGTGACTAAAAAAGGCACACGGATGGAGCTTCTGGTCCTCCCCGCTCCTTTGGGACAGGACGGCCCCAACTCCCACATCTGAAGCGTCCACCTCAACCACGAACTGCCGACTGGGGTCGGGGTGAGTGAGAATAGGTGATGACGAGAACAGGACCTTCAGTCTGTTGAAGGCAGCTTCGGCCTCGGGAGTCCAGCGGAAGCTAAGTAAGGTGGACGTGAGCCTGGTGAGCGGGGCGGCCACCTTGCTGTAGTCGCGGATGAAGTGACGGTAGAAATTAGCGAAGCCCAGGAACTGCTGCAACTGCCTACGGGAGGAAGGAGTTGGCCATTCCATTACCGCCCTCACCTTGGCTGGGTCTGGCGAAAGCTGTCCCCGCGCCACCACGAAGCCCAGGAAAGAGATGGAGGTGGTGTGGAAGTCGCACTTCTCCGCTTTAACAAAAAGTCGGTTCTCCAGGAGCCGTTGGAGAACGAGCCGGACATGCTGGACGTGCTCCTCCTCAGACTCTGAAAAGATCAGGATGTCATCCAGGTACACAAAGATGAACCTATTTAACATGTCCCGGAGCACGTCGTTGATAAGGGCCTGAAACACAGCGGGGGCGTTGGTGAGTCCAAACGGCATCACCAGATACTCGAAATGGCCCAAAGGGGTGTTGAAGGCTGTCTTCCATTCATCCCCCTCTCGAATCCGCACAAGATGGTATGCGCTCCGAAGGTCTAATTTAGAAAAAACCTTGGCCCGGTGTAGAGGAGCGAAGGCCGCGTCGAGGAGGGGCAGTGGATACTTATTTTTGATTGTGATTTCGTTCAGGGACCGATAATCAATACAGGGGCGCAGGGTTCCATCCTTCTTCTGCACGAAGAAAAACCCAGCACCAACTGGAGAAGAGGAGGGTCTGATCAGGCCAGAAGCTAGGGACTCACCAATATAATTCTCCATCGCCTCCCGTTCCGCCCTGGAGAGGTTGTAGAGTCGGCTCGACGGTAACGTGGCCCCGGGGAGGAGATCGATGGCACAGTCATACGGCCGATGGGGCGGAAGGGAGAGCGCCCGCTGCTTGCAGAAGACCTCGCCTAGGTCATGGTAATCTCTCGGAACCTGGGACAGATCGGGAATCTCCTGGGCAGGTGCCGAGATCCCTGACAAGGAGGTGACCGCCGAACGCAAACAGTTGGTGTGGCAGTTAACGCTCCAGCTCACCAGCCTCCCGGTAGGCCAGTCAAACTGAGGGTTGTGTAGGGCCAGCCATGGGGACCCGAGAACTCCAGGGGATGAGGAGGAGCGGATGAGGAAGAAGTGGATCTGTTCACGATGATTACCAGAGATGATGAGGGTGATTGCCTGGGTCCGGTGGGTAATCCTAGCCAGGACCTCTCCGTTGAGACCCAGAATGGTCTTCGGTTCGGGCAGCGTCTCGAGGGGAAGACGGGCCTGCCGGGCCAGGTCCTGGCTAATGAAGTTGCCGTCTGCACCCGAGTCCACCAGGAAGGTAGTTGGCACCGACTCCTGCCCCCAAAGGAGCGTGCCAGAGAGGGTTAGACGGACGGGAGGTGAGCAGGAAGAGGATCCGCTCGCCAGCACTCCTGCCGGCGTTGACGAGCTTACTCTTTTGGGCGCACCGGGCAGACGTTCTGACTGGGTTAGCCGTGTTCGACCCAACTGCATTGGCTCGCAGGTTGAAGCCTCAGGCGCTGGGACAGGGACGAAGGCAGACGAGTCCCCGGTGGTCTCGCTCGGCCTGGAGAACCTCCCAGAAGGTCTCACCGTCCGCTCGCTCATCCTCTGCCGGCGTCGCTCCCGAAGTCGATTGTCCAACCGAGTAGCCAGACCGATGAGCGCCTCCAAGGTCTCCGGCTGCTCCCTCGCCGCCAACTCGTCCTTCAGGTCGTCGGAAAGCCCCTGTGTGAAAACTCCCTGAAGCGCTGCGTCGTTCCAGCCGCTTCGGGCAGCCAGGATACGGAAACGAATCGAGTAGTCAGCGACAGAGCTGGACCCCTGGCGCAGGGACAGAATTTGGGAGGACGCTTCGCTGCTCTGAATGGGAAGCTCAAAAACCCGTCTAAATTCGGCCGTAAAAACCGGAAAACTAGAGGACGCGGGGGTCTGGTTCTCCAACACGGCTGTGGCCCACTGCGCCGCTCTCCCAGAGAGTAGGTTCACCATGAAGGCAATCCTTGCCCTGTCGCTGGGGTAGGTGAGGGGTTGGAGGTCAAAAACGAGCGAGCACTGGAGCAAGAATGAGGCACACGCACCTGCCTCTCCGGAATATCGCTCCGGGACCGGAACGTGGGGCTCCCGTGGTGCAGCAGTGAACAGCTGTGACGCGACTCTCGGCGCCTCCGCGGGGGTCGGAGGCGGGACCAGCTCCGCTCATCCCGGGGCAAGCAGGTCCGTCATGCTGGCGTTAAGAGTCTGGAGGGAGGTCCAGATGTCGGTGAGGAGCTGGTCGTGTTGACCCAGCAACCTTCCCTGAGCCTCTAATGTACGGCGCACTGCGTCCTGGTCCGCCGGATCCATGCTGGTTGGCATGTAATGTTACGAACGGTTGTGTTCGGAACCGAAAGCAGGCAGGACACAGTGGCGTATCGTTTTCCGTGAAGCTTTATTTCGGTTCACACTAAATCGTGCAACTCCGTTCTTCACCCAAACAGAAAAAGAAAACTTACAACAAAAATTCCGAGCGGAGTCAAAAGCAGACCACGATGGATATAGATAAACGAACAGTCCGAGGAACGGGTCCAAAAGTAATCCACGAAGGGAAAAGTTTTACATTAGTCCAAGTGAGTGTAGCTGGGGTCTTCCGAAACAGACAAGACATGCCAACGCTGGCCACCCGTGAGAACAGTCCATAAATAGGTGGCTTGATTGCCGATAGTCTGCAGGTGCACCAGTCCCCGGCACCACCTGTGACTGAGGCATGGCTCCACCACGCCCCCCGCAGGACAAACCCTGCAAAAGAGTTCCCAGAAACTGGGAACCTGACACAAACCAACATAAGGCAGGAATAATAGGAGCCACAAGTTAACTGACTATCATGAAATTACTGTCATGTCATTAAATCACTTTTGTTTGTTTGTATACATCGTATTCAAACGACAGAAAAACACATTTTAACTAATGACACGTGACTATTTTGCTTCATTTGTTCAACGTAAAAACAGCCGGCCTCGTTGGTTTAAATGGGTGTTTTAGGTCTTTGTGGCGGTTCCGTTTGGAGCCTTTATGTGACCCACAAAGTTGTTTGAGCCTTTCCACACCCGTTAGGGGGCAACTTCATCACCAGCAACAAAAGGTGCAGTGAAAATGATTTGAAGGGAAACAGGCAGATATAACAGAAGCTGAGGGCAATCGATGCAACCAGAGACTCTGATGTCATCGATCGGATCGCTGAATTAAGACTTGACGCACGATCGTACAAATTGGATGAAATGCAAAATATCCAAAGAGCCGATAGACAGATAAAAAGATGCACGTTTCTTTAAACCATTTGCTATAATCATTTTAAATATTGAGTAATTATGAGCCGTTCTAAAATAAGACAAATGTTGAGAATAATTCAGTTGCATTTCAGATCTGATGGTCGTTCAAACTGTTGCTCTACGGTGTTGAATTTAGCTTTTCCAGGAAATGAGCTACATTTGTGTTGAGGTAGATTCTCAGATAAGTTGATGAGAAATCCCAAAGTTTGACTCACTATTTTTGTTTCATACACAACAGACTGGCTGGTAGTTTTCTTTCAACGAGTCATTGGGAAGTTGTGGCCTCAGCAATGACGTCAAACCCTTCTCATCTACGGGAGCTGAGCTTAAGCGGGAACCAAAGCCCGAGAGATGCCGTAAAGTTACTGTCTTCTGCAATGATGCATCCAAACTGCAGACTGGAGACGCTCAGGTCAGGAGGCCTCTGCTGGTCTTTTCTAAATTTCTTTACATTTTCTGCTTTTCTCTTCATTTTCAGATTTAGAAATGTGTTTTTATTTGCCCCATTTATTCCTTTTCCAGGTTGAGTGACTGCAGGTTATCAGAGATCAGCTGTGGCTCTCTGGCCTCGGCGCTGAGGTCCAATCCCTCCCATCTGAGGGTTCTGGACCTGAGTAGGAACCAGCTGAAGGATCCAGGAGTGAAGCTGCTCTGTTCTGGACTGGAGAGTCTAAACTGTCAGCTGGAGACTCTCAGGTCAGCTTCCTTTTATCTTCGACATAACAACTAAACAATGAAAGGCTTCAAGATAAACTCCATTGACTTTTGGAGAAGAGAAGTGTAGTATGAATTTAAATGAGCCATTGAAAGTTACTTTTATAGATAATTTTTAACTGTGTTGTTGCTGTAATATCCCAGTTTATCAGTGGGGGGCCAGAGCTCTCCTGACTCCAAGGGCCCTGATTAAATAATGAAATAAAATGAAATAATGATTTTGAGCAAGTGTAACATGACTTTTCCTCCAATAAGAGATCATTTCTTGCCATGATTCCTTATCCAGACTGAGTGACTGCACTTTATCAGAGATCAGCTGTGACTCTCTGGCCTCGGCGCTGAGGTCCAATCCCTCCCATCTGAGGGTTCTGGACCTGAGTCTTAACCAGCTGAAGGATCCAGCAGTGAAGCAGCTCTGTGGTGTTCTCCAGGATCCTCTCTGTGAGCTGGAGACTCTCAGGTCAGTCAGAGATGATCCTGTACTTTCCCAGGTGTAACTAGTTAGACAATAAATGTTTCCATGTTTGATCTTTGTTATAAACGTAGTGTTACAGTTCTCAGAAAAAAGACCACACAGGACAGATTTGCAGTATTAAATTGGTTGTGGAAATCTGTCCCATGTGAGGATGGTCATCAATGACTAGAAAGGAAGTATCAGTTGTAGATTTGTCTTGTTTTATTTTAGGCTGGCCACAAAACCGCCCAAACATTCAGACCAATCAAAAATGGTTCTTCCTGTCTTTTAAAGATCAGAAGGAAAACTAGAAACCCCAAAAAGAAAGCTGCTGCAGTGTGCCATGCCCCTTCTCTCCTGAGAAAAGCCATCCCAAAAAAGAGAAAAGCCCAAGTGTGAAGTGAGCACCCTGTTAAACCTTGGTACCGAAAGCCTGCAATCATTCTCATCTGAGGTGGCTTCATTCCAGCCAGAAGCCCAAACCTGCCTCCCTCTTAAAGGGGCAGCAGGTCAGTCCAACCACAGAAACCTTCATGAAGATCTGAAGCTTTCAGCATCCACAATTGTTGCACCTCACTTCCATTGGAGTCCAAATCAGAAGTCAACAAGTTGATTCTACACCGATTCTACACCATGCAACCATTTTAAAAAGGTTTCCATCCATAAGTTTTCACACATTTTTATATAAATCTGTTTGTTCAACGATGCATGAACGATGCAATAAATGCAGCTTGCAATCTAAGACAATATGGAAGTATGTGTATATAATAGTAGTGGAAGTAGCTCATAAAATAATACATTTGCTCTTCTCATCGAATCTCTCTGTTATTAAAGGAAAACCTGCTCTTAGTCAACAACATCTAAGACATCAGCCAAAAATCCTAATTTTATACAATCTAATATAAAACAGTAGAGAAGACTCTTTCTGCAGAGACACTGGTGGCAGGAATGCAGAAGTATCACCTGCTCAACTTGGAAGGTGGAGCAGAAACCACCAGCTGAGAAGGTCCTCAGCGAGAGGAAGTGGTGGAGAACCATGAAACTTGCTAAGCTCCACCTCAGCTCCAGAGACGGGCTGAGCTGGAGCTGTGGCACCAGGTATCGCCCAGAAGAGCCTCCAACAAACAAGCTCTTCTCTTGGGAGGAGAGGGCTTTGAATCTCAGCTCAGTGTGCTTGTCTCTAGTAGGTGGCAGCTGCACCTTTTCCTGAGCTCCTTGTTGATGCCCTGAGGGGAATTGATGCTCCTGCAATGTTTTCTGGCAGCATTGAGCTTGCAGTGGGGCAATCAAACACACTGTGGGGGGGCTCTCTTTCCTTCTCTCATCTGGAGAACAAGTGACACCAGCTGCCAATCATTGTTGGAGAAATGTGCAGTCAGGGGAACTATGCGTCCAGACTATAGCCACCCTTCCAGCATCCAGCAGTGTCTAAAACCTTTGATTTGGTTTCACCAGAGAGTGTAGGGATTGCAGGGTCGCTGCAGCATCGTCCACAAGCTATCAGGAGTGGGTCGCTTTGTCCCAACTCCTGACAAGAGTTGAGTGCTATTGAGAAATGTGGTCTCACAAACTTGGAAGGTATTTTGACCCACACACACTTTACATACGCTGTAGATCTTGTCCAACCGCCCTGAAAGAACCCAAAATAGGAACATACGGCAGATAAGCCGGTGCAGGACCAGAGGTTTGTTGCTTGTAAGCTGTGTTTTGCTCTGGTACATGTTGATTTTTATTTGTCTTCTCTCAAAATAATTGTTATTTTAGACTAAGTGACTGCAGTTTATCAGAGACCAGCTGTGATTCTGTGGCCTCAGCTCTGAAGTCCAACCGCTCCCATCTGAGGGTTCTGGACCTGAGCTACAACACGTTGCAGGATTCAGGAGTGAAGCGGCTCTGTTCTGGACTGGAGAGTCCAAACTGTAAACTGGAGAGGCTCGGGTCAGTCTTCATTTTTCTACCTATATACCAGCTGCTAAGATGGTGAAGTGAGGCTGTTCTCAACACTGCTGTGATGCACCACATTAAAAAAATTCCTTGTAATATCGTGAATTCAGGTCTGACCCAACTAAGAACTAACGTAGGTTTAGTACTGACGCAGATAACATGCAGACCTGCACCGTATAACCTCATCCTGCATCTTTCAGATTAGAGCTCTGCAGCTTATCAGAGATCAGCTGTGGCTCTCTGGCCTCGGCGCTGAGGTCCAATCCCTCCCATCTCAGAGAACTGGACCTCAGCCTCAACAATCTGAAGGATCCAGGAGTGAAGCTGCTCTGTGGTTTTCTCCACTTTCCAAACTGCCGACTGGAAACTCTGAGGTAAACACCATTCTCAAAAATGTCCATTATTCCATCCGAGGGTCCTCACACTTTCTGAGTGTGTGTGTTGTGCCCAGTTCCTTCAGGAGGGAGGGCCACACGGGGACCACTTATTCATGATAAATTGATTTAAGGACAATGAAAAAGCCGACAGATGGTAACCAAAATTAGACAAAACTAGGTGAGGGTGCCTGGTAGACACCAGCCAACGAGGAGGGAGATGGTGAGGGAGACAGGAAGTCATCTAAGACAGGTTGTGCCTTTAAAGATGAGCCACAGGTGAGATGGATCTCCATGATGAGATGGGAGGGAAAGAGGTGGGAGAACCTGGGAAGAGTGAGGGCCAGAACAATATATATTCTCCTCTGGAACAGTGCAAACCTGAGAGGTTGGAATTGTGGTAATTACATATTACTATCATTTTTTAACCTGTAACTAAATTAAATATTGACAGATCATGCCTTTGATTAACCTTTCAGATTAATACTGGTTTCACTTATAACCTTATAAAAGTTTCCCTTCTTTATTTAGATTAGAATACTGCAGCTTATCAGAGATCAGCTGTGGCTCTCTGGCCTCAGCGCTGAGGTCCAATCCCTCCCATCTCAGAGAACTGGACCTGGATCAGAACCAGCTGAAGGATCCAGGAGTGAAGCTGCTCTGTGGTTTTCTCCACTTTCCAAACTGCCGACTGGAAACTCTGAGGTAAACACCATTCTCAAAAATGTCCATTATTCCATCCGAGGGTCCTCACACTTTCTGAGTGTGTGTGTTGTGCCCAGTTCCTTCAGGAGGGAGGGCCACACGCGGACCACTTATTCATGATAAACTGATTTAAGGACAATGAAAAAGCCGACAGATGGTAACCAAAATTAGACAAAACTAGGCGAGGGTGCCTGGTAGACACCAGCCAACGAGGAGGGAGATGGTGAGGGAGACAGGAAGTCATCTAAGACAGGTTGTGCCTTTAAAGATGAGCCACAGGTGAGATGGATCTCCATGATGAGATGGGAGGGAAAGAGGTGGGAGAACCTGGGAAGAGTGAGGGCCAGAACAATATATATTCTCCTCTGGAACAGTGCAAACCTGAGAGGTTGGAATTGTGGTAATTACATATTACTATCATTTTT
Source organism: Takifugu rubripes (assembly GCF_901000725.2). Lineage (NCBI taxonomy): Eukaryota > Metazoa > Chordata > Actinopteri > Tetraodontiformes > Tetraodontidae > Takifugu > Takifugu rubripes. The sequence goes on from NC_042305.1 coordinate 2,234,071, forward strand.
TAACCTGTAACTAAATTAAATATTTACAGATCATGCCTTTGATTAACCTTTCAGATGAATACTTGTTTCACTTATAACCTTATAAAAGTTTCCCTTCTTTATTTAGATTAGAGTGCTGCAGTTTATCAGAGATCAGCTGTGTCTCTCTGGCCTCGGCGCTGAGGTCCAATCCCTCCCATCTCAGAGAACTGGACCTGAGTCAGAACCAGCTGAAGGATCCAGGAGTGAAGCTGCTCTGTGGTTTTCTCCACTTTCCAAACTGCCGACTGGAAACTCTGAGGTAAACACCATTCTCAAAAATGTCCATTATTCCATCCGAGGGTCCTCACACTTTCTGAGTGTGTGTGTTGTGCCCAGTTCCTTCAGGAGGGAGGGCCACACGCGGACCACTTATTCATGATAAATTGATTTAAGGACAATGAAAAAGCCGACAGATGGTAACCAAAATTAGACAAAACTAGGTGAGGGTGCCTGGTAGACACCAGCCAACGAGGAGGGAGATGGTGAGGGAGACAGGAAGTCATCTAAGACAGGTTGTGCCTTTAAAGATGAGCCACAGGTGAGATGGATCTCCTTGATGAGATGGGAGGGAAAGAGGTGGGAGAACCTGGGAAGAGTGAGGGCCAGAACAATATATATTCTCCTCTGGAACAGTGCAAACCTGAGAGGTTGGAATTGTGGTAATTACATATTACTATCATTTTTTAACCTGTAACTAAATTAAATATTGACAGATCATGCCTTTGATTAACCTTTCAGATTAATACTGGTTTCACTTATAACCTTATAAAAGTTTCCCTTCTTTATTTAGATTAGAGTGCTGCGGTTTATCAGAGATCAGCTGTGTCTCTCTGGCCTCGGCGCTGAGGTCCAATCCCTCCCATCTGAGGGTTCTGGACCTGAGCATCAACAATCTGCAGGATTCAGGAGTGAAGCTGCTGTCTGATCTCGTAGAGAATCCACACTATGGGCTGGAGACATTGAGTCAGTAGCTGGTTGAAGCCAGTCAACTCCCGCTCATCTGCTGCATCACTCACTGACCACTGGTGAAGAGCATCTCTGGAAACATCTGCCGTCGACTCCGTCCATAGATGAAAAATTCAGTTTTTAAAAAGCGCTGGTGGACTTTCAGGAGATCAGTCGATGGTCGACAAAGCAGAAGCAGCTTCGCCTTGAAGTTAAATTAGTTCCTGGTATCACACAATGCATCTTTATAAAGTTCTAAATGGCTCCTCGGCCACTCTTATAAGCATGGAAACATTCTCTTAATTGTCTCTTCAAATGTCTCTATTATACGTTACTATTTTACATCATGCCTTCAGAATCTTTAGGGTTTAGTATTTACTGTCTCTGTGACATGAAGCATTGGAATATTTCAGTTGCAGCCAGCAAAAACCCATCAGAATGACGGCTATCGGTGGGAACCGCAGGTCATTTGACTTTAGTCAGTCTGTTCAATGTTATAGGATTTATTGCAATCTAATAAAAACTATGAATAAATGTGGGAAATAGGAAATAAAAAGAAGCAAAATGACCAAATAAATCTCCCATGAATAGTGTAAATTTAAAGATGTCAAGAATGGAATATCAGCTTAAATGGAATCAAACATAAAGGGAAAAGGTCTCCTTTAAGTTTACTGCAAAAATAAACACTAAATCAAGAGCGACACGCCCCAAAAACATCTCATTCTCTCTTCTGTCTCCACTCATTCTTTTATATTCTCTTAAGATAATTGGGACGGGGTCGTGTGATAACAAAACAACCTAATTGGGGACTATATTGTTGTTGCAAGAACTTTGGCTCTTCAGAAGTTTCTATGTTGGCTTCCACAGATTGTGCATCCACTAGAAACTCAGTGTTTTTGAGGAACTACCAGGAGTGGCTGGAGTGGAGGCCAATGACGCTATAGCTACATATAGCTACATATAGATCACCGTTATCCTCAACCCAAAAGACCACCAGTTGGCGCAGCAATACTAAAGATAGGAGGTTGTGGTCATTGCGCAGACGCGGAGTGATATCACGCCCAAATGTGCCCTATGTTCTATATACCGTATGTTCACGACCAAAGGGCGCACCGTATTAAAAGGTGCAGCCTCAGTTACGGGTGCTGTTTCTGTATTTAACACATACATCAGGCGCTCCGGATTATAGGGCGCGGGCCTGGTAAAACATACCGCTACGATAGCTTAAAACAGGCATGCTAGCGTGTATTTAGCAATTTTGCGAAAGCCGGCAAGTCGACCGCTGTAGTCGGCCGCTCATAGCAGGAGCCCCGTCTGTAGTCACTGATACCAGCTTTTCCAGCGGCACTATTTCTCCCCCAAAAATTCCTTCACCTCGTTATATATGTCGACTCCCCTCGTTATATGTGTCGACTCCCCTCGTTATATAGGTCGACTCCCCTCGTTATATGTGTCGACTCCCCTCGTTATATATGTCGACTCCCCTCGTTATATATGTCGACTCCCCTCGTTATATATGTCGACTCCCCTCGTTATATGTGTCGACTCCCCTCGTTATATATGTCGACTCCCCTCGTTATATATGTCGACTCCCCTCGTTATATATGTCAACTCCCCTCATTATATAGGTCGACTCCCCTCATTATATATGTCGACTCCCCGCGTTATATATGTCGACTCCCCTCGTTATATATGTCGACTCCCCTCGTTATATATGTCGACTCCCCTCGTTATATAGGTCGACTCCCCTCGTTATATATGTCGACTCCCCGCGTTATATATGTCGACTCCCCTCGTTATATATGTCGACTCCCCTCGTTATATGTGTCGACTCCCCTCGTTATATATGTCGACTCCCCTCGTTATATAGGTCGACTCCCCTCGTTATATAGGTCGACTCCCCTCGTTATATATGTCAACTCCCCTCGTTATGTGTCAACTCCCCTCGTTATATGTGTCAACTCCCCTCGTTATATGTGTCAACTCCCCTCGTTATATATGTCAACTCCCCTCGTTATATATGTCAACTGCCCTCGTTATATGTGTCAACTCCCCTCGTTATATAGGTCAACTCCCCTCGTTATATAGGTCAACTCCCCTCGTAGTTGTCTTTAGGGGCAGTAGTGTGAGAAGTTCTTCTCTTGTGGAGAAATCATCAAACACCTTCCTGATAAAGATCCTCAGCAGCGCCGTACTGCTGCTGTCCACCGACTCGTCACAGGAGGCTAAACCACCTGCACCTCGCCAGGTCACGGCCCAGCTGGTCGGCCAAGTTCCCGGACATCGCAGATACTCTTCTTACCATCGTAGCTGCCCCCAGTTGAACATTGGAGAGATTGGAGATCACGTCGGTTCCGTATTTCTCGTCTTCAAGTACAGTTTTGGCAATCAACATCATTGCTTCTTTAACTACCTCCCCGTCTGAAAATGCCTTCTTCTTTTTAATCAAGAATTGCGTAGCTCTAAATGCCGTCGCCACAGTCGCCCCGCAAATAAGACAAACACATGCTCCTTTCACAGTGGTAAAAAAAAATCGACCTCCCATTCGTGGTGAAAATGATCTGTCTTCTTTCTTTTTTCTGCCATCTTTTTATGGGTCAGTCATCTCCTCGTTTTGGCTGCGCCCGCTAGGTTGTTTGGTCGTAGCGATCTGCGTAGACGCTACATTTTGGTCACGTGCATCATACTGACCTTTGAACTATTTTTTATTTTTTTAAAATATATATATTGTTATTTCCAGTTTATGTGTAAGTGTGATTTAAACAAGAATAGCATACAAAATAAATGAGATGCAGCTCATTGGTAAGTGGTGCTATTTGAGCTATTTTTAGAACAGGCCGGCGGGCGACTCATGTGGTTCTTACGGGCGACCGGGTGCCCGCGGGCAACGTGTTGGTGACCCCTGGATTAGATCACATGATCACTCTAGATGGGATCTCATTAACATCTAGTCTCTCTGTGAGGAATCTAGGAGTAACTTTTGATCAAAATCTCTCCTTCAACTCACACATTAAATTAGTCTCTAGAAGTGCCTTTTTTCACCTGAGAAACATCACAAAGATCAGGAAGCTACTGACCCACCATGATGCTGAAAAGTTAGTCCATGCATTTGTTACTTCCAGGCTGGACTATTGTAATTCTTTATTATCAGGGTGTCCAAACGACTCTTTAAGAAGCCTCCAGCTGATCCAAAATGCTGCAGCCAGAGTTCTGACAGGTATTGACCACAGAGATCACATAACTCCTGTACTGGCGTCACTTCATTGGCTGCCCGTTAAATTTAGAATACCGTATTTTCCGGACTATAAGCCGCTACTTTTTTCCTACACTTTAAACACTGCGGCTTGTTCTACGGTGCGGCTTATTTGTGTAATTTTTCCATCGGCCGCCAGGGCGCACGAGCGGAAAAGGTAAGAGAGACGGGTGGAATATATGTGTCGAGGAAGACGCAAGTTTAGTGTAACTTCGCGCTTTGTGTATGAATAAAATTAGCATAAACAGACCCTCATCATGGAATATGCAAGAAGAAATTTTACCGGTACGTTTTTTTAACCAGCCCTGTTAGTGTTACTGCCGTATTGCTGCTGCGTTACTGCCGCGTCACAGGCACCGTTTGAAAAGAAAAGCAAAGGTAGTGTAGCGTGTTGGGGAGGGTCAGTGTGAGAATTTCCCAGCATGCCTTGTGGCAGTGTGTCTGTGGGTTCAGGTTGGTGTTAACCCTGTTTTTGTTCGTTGTAAATGTTATCTTTTGCTACTTTCAATGTTAGTGTTCTATTTATTGAGTTCTGGTTGTTGATGTATTTAATTACTGTTTTAATTACTGTTTGCACCTGCACACCATAAGCCAGGTTATGTGTGTGATTGAAGACCTCCCTTCGTTGATTTATCTGTAGTTCAGTGTAAAGTGGAGCTTTAAACTGGCAGAAATTTGCGTCTGAGTTATAGACAGGTGCGGCTTGTGTAAATACTAAAATTAGATTATGCGGCTTTTAATCAGGTGCGCTCTATAGTCCGGAAATTACGGTGGCAACTATAAAGAGCAATAAACCTGATGGATATCCTGCCCCCTGCTGGGTGGAATACGTTATGACCAAAAACAGAGAACAACAAAGTGCAGAATACACTTTAGTAGTGTTCAGTCATATTTACGTCCATCAGTAACTCACCTGTACCTGGATATTCTGCACACATTCGTGTTTAAATGGTGTTTAAACACTTGTAATGGTTTTAAACACTCATCAAAGTCAGTGTTTTCAGATTCTGTGATTTCACACTGGACAGAATGTGAATGAGTTACATCTACAAATCCTTTTGGCTCAAACAGAAGTTTCTACATCCAAAACACTCCTGATTAACTCAAATAAAAGCCGAACAAACTCAGTACCAACATGAGATGAAAAAGATGCAAACAGACATATTGCTCAGTGCTTTTTAATAGAAGAAATCAGAATGATAAGCATCAATTATGCAGGTGTGTTAAAAGAAAAACACTGGAACAATCAAACATGGGAACAGAACCTGGATTTTTTTAAAAAGACCCTAAACAAACTAAAGAAAGCTCCAACACTGGCCCCGGGGTGTCCACACCGCTGCCCATCTGTGGGAACTCAGCCTGGGGTGTGCCCTGGGACCACACCATTCCTTTTGTCTTTACCCCACTGTCGCCCCCTTCAGCCATCACCCGCTGCTCAGGACAGACGGAGTGAATCTTGGATGGAGTGGGAGCATCTCCACCAGCACCAGGGGGCAAAGTTTGAGTGGCAACATCCTGACGCTCAGGTCTCGGGGGGCCAGGTCTTCAGGTGTGTTATAAAAACAAATCGGGACAGAGGGACCATCGCACTCTTCTCGGCTCGGGATTTTCCATATGCGGGAATTTGCTGGAAGCCACGGACATTGTCCGCATTGTCCTGCCAGTCAAACTGGGATTTGTTTGATCGACGGCGCGTTTCTGGACCGTACAATTGTCCTGGATTGTTGAAATTGAGAGACAAGGTTGTGACATCGGTGTGATGGGAGGATATTGTGGTCAGACGCACATCGCCCTCATCTCAGCTCGGGATTTTCCTTACGTGTGAATTCGCTGGAAGCCACGAACGTTTGAGCTCCGCATTGTCCTGCCAGTCCAACTCGGTGGATCCACGGCAAGTTTGTTGACCGATATCGTGGTCAGACGCACATCGAACTCACTCGGCACAGACAGTTCAGGAGGAGGTGTTGGGAAAAAACAGTGTCTGGTCCAGGAGGAGGTGTTGGGAAAAAACCAGGGTCTGGTCCAGGAGGAGGTGGTGGCAATAAATCAGTGTCTGGTCCAGGAGGAGGTGCTGGGAAAAAAACAGGGTCTGGTCCAGGAGGAGGTGTTGGGAAAAAACCAGGGTCTGGTCCCGGAGGAGGTGTTGGGAAAAAACAGAGTCTGGTCCAGGAGGAGGTGTTAATAACCTGGTTTGCAGCACAGTGGATGGACCAGGCTCATCTGTTGCCCACTGGCTCTTCTCCTGCTCAAGGTCATCAGCATCAATGGGACGGATGCTGTAGAAGCTGTTTGACACATCTGGAGTGTTTTCCTTTCCGCCTGTGCTCAGTCTGTCCAGCGCCACACAGGGATCTGATTCAAGGGTGGGCCCGACACTACGTGTTGGGTTCCTAAGAACCTCAGGTTCCTCCTTACATCTGCTGTCTCCTTTAAGCTCTGCATCCAAGCATGCATGCTGGGTTCCTGCGGTGATGTGCTGAATGGCAGAAATTACCCCATAATAAGAGGAAGGGCCTGATTTACTTTAGTTTTTTCATTATATCAATCATTGTGATGTTAATATATTTTCTATTATTTATCCGGATTAATGTGGATAATCTTTGAAGATATAAGTTTAATCATGGATGAATTTATATATTTTACATCTGATAAGTTGCACACATCTTCAAGACAACATTCACCTTCCCATTAAAGTTTATCTTTATCACTGTGGATAAACACCTTTTTGAAAGTTCCCCATTTAACAGAAAAGAATAAATCGTGTGTTAATAGAAGGTGGCAGCAGATGTAGAATTTAAAATGTTTTAAAGTTATTTAAATATACATTCAATTCAGTTTCAGAGGCTTGAGGAGCTCCGATAGCCATAAAGTTTGATCTGTTTTGAGTTGCTGTTCCCAGACCTGGATGCTGAAGTGATTTTGGCATCCATCCATCCTCCACCACTTATCCGGGGTAGGGTCGCGGGGGCAGCAGCCTAAGGAGAGAGGCCCAGAGTTCCCTCTCCCCAGCTACTTCTTCCAGCTCATCCAGGGGGATCCCCAGGCGTTCCCAGGCCAGTTGAGAGACATAGTCATGACAACGTGTCCCACAGGCCAGAAAGGCCCGATACGACCTCCCAGGGAATACACCGGGAATCGAACCGAATAGTGCAACATTAAATCTCAGTGCAACATTAGTTAAATATTGGATCTAAAACGATGTACAATAGTGCAACATTAAATCTCAATGTTAGAAGTACTTAAGAAGTGAATAACATCTGGCTGGATAATTATCAGGAACACTGGCGGCCTCTGCTGACCCAGTGGAAGAGTGCAAAAAGCTTACAGCACCTGGTATTCCCAGGCGGTCTCCCATCCAAGTACTAACCAGGCCCGACCCTGCTTAGCTTCCGAGATCGGACGAGATCGGGCGTTCTCAGGGTGGTATGGCCGTAAGCGAGAGCAGGTGCAAGAAAATGGCCTTTTGAAGTTAATACACTCAAACTTATTTTCTTGAAACACTTATTCTGGTGGAGGTTGTCCATTTTGCTTTGTCACAGTCCAAACCTCAATGTTGGAGCAGCCTCCAATCCATTCCCCCCAAAAAGAAAAGGCTATATAGCCTATGAGCGTCATATCATCAAATCTGCCTACAACGGCTCTTGGATGAGAGGTGAAACGTCTTCAAAAAAATCAAACAAGATTCAACTCCGGTAAATGAAATCAACTTAAAAGCAATGTGCCATGGCCGGGAGCTAAACGGCCCTAAACCGTTTCCCATTCATTTTCAATGGTAGTGCTAAACCACTACGGACGCAATATATTTCCGGCCGCTATCATCCCGTGGCGCTGTTCTGCCGTTTCTATGAAGAGCGGCTCCTCTCCGGAGGATCGGCCATTCTTGGTTCATTCTTTGGTAAACTTCGCTGAAGGTAAGTTTGGGCTTGATTTCCTACTAAATTAATGAGGAAACTTTTCGTAATTGTGCATAGGCTGTGGTCAATTTTGTCCTAAATTAGCAAGGAACGTGTTATAATTGGCCCTAAATTATAATGTACTGTATTTGTCATGCTATAATATACTCATATCTTGTCAAGCTAGTTTTTCATAAATTAAATTACACGATAGTGATGAATGAACTTGTTCATATTTTATATTCAAGTAACCGATTTACTTGTCGTGGCACTGAAATCTCGGTATTATTATTATTATTACTATAATTATTATTAGTAGTAATATTAGTAGTGGTAGTATTACATTTTATTACATCAAATGTGTGTTTTTGTTTCCAATGTCTTTGAGAGGGGATACTGTCCTCCTGCCCCCCCCCCCAACATGTTCTCTCACACACACACACACACAGACACACACACACACACAAACACACACCTACACACACACACACACCATCACTTTCCAGTCTTTTCCTCACTAGCCACACCAGGTACTGACCTTCTGAACTCCTGAATCGACACCCCAACAACCTTGATCTTACACTTTCACACCTACATGATAATTGCATGTGTGCGCACACTCACAAACACACACACACACACACGCACACACACACACACACACACACACACACACACACACACACACACACACAGCTTTACACATGGTACCACACTTTATCTTTTACTGGCCTAAGATTCCTTTGATCACATTTATCAGGTGTGATGTGAAAAATGGGTGGAACTGTTTTATCAGTGTCTAATAAAAATGAGAAAATTAATAGACATTTTTCCTTTATGTCAGCTCAACATGCAGAAGCAATTCGCCTTTTTCCCTGGGAAACTTTGGGTCGTGTTCCTCAAGGGGCCTCTTGGGTTTCACCTCCAGGAACCATCTGATGAAGCCAAACGGGTGAGTTCCACTCCTCAGGACAAGTCTGCGGCCATGAGGGAGGACCTCGTACGGCAGAACGCTTTGGCCGTCATCCGACAAAGAGGGGGGATCCCTCAGATAAGATGGAGGTGCAGGGAGACTATGTCCTGCAGTTTGGTAAATATAAAGGGAAGTCATTCAGATGGCTTTTGCAGAATGACGTAGGATCCACCGTGTATCTGATCAAGAACGTGCAGAGCGAGGAGGCAGCAGGTCTCTGTATGGCTGACAGCCACAGTAAGGACAGCCTCCAGCCATTTGTGAGTTATGCCCTCAGTTTCCAAGAAATCCAGGCTCTCCTCACTTATGAGGCCGGAAGAGGGGATGGAGTGACTGCCTCATCTGAAGACGACCAGCTGGTTGGATTTGGTGCCCGAGCCAAGAGCAGGTGGAAGGAGATCTGGGACAGCAGAGGTGATGGCTATGCTGATTTTGTCACAGGCAGGCGCTGCGTTCCAGGTACACGAATGTCCAGGTTGCAGCAGAACCTGCTGAAGAGGCAGCAGCCCACCACATCTTCCACACCTGCTGAGCATCCCATGAAGGCCCCAGCTGAGCCCCTGGGTATGCTCATTCCTTCATGTGACAAGTTCAGCTTTGGGAAAAGGTTTTTTTCTTTTCTACTAATAACCTGTAGCCGGTATTTTTGTCTTTAACACAGCCATGGAGGAGGACGTGGAGATGGAAAGGGAGATGCTGAGCATCCATAACTCTGATCTGCAAGTCCAGAGCTGTAAATACACCGTTACCACATTTATTTCATGTCAGACAAACAAAGTCCATGCCGTATCTGATTTCTGTTGTTTTTCTTTTCATCTGTGTGCAGATGCTATGCCAGTAGCAGCAGCCGCCCTGCCCAGAGTGCCACCAGGAGCAAAGACAGGTTTCTGAAAAATAGGTTTCAGAGCTGGAGTTCCGTTCCTTTCCATGAAGAATTCCTCTCCAAATCTGAAACTTATCTTATTATTTTTGTGTTCTTGATGTTCCGGCCGAGTTCCTTTAATATTACTCTTCATATGTTGGTGTGATAATAACCGTCGTGAGGACTATGAATTGATCCGTGCAATGATGAACTGATATTGACTATGAGGAGGAGGGTAAGTGTTTGTTTTTGTTCTCTTTGCTGCTTCGTTGAAAAACAGTTTGGATGCACGGGGTACGAACACGCGAATGCATGTTTGTTGACCGAGTCCCAATGCTCCTCCTGCTCGGCCTCGAGAGCGCTGATTAACATTGTCATTTCAATTGGTGTGAATGAGACCATTATATTGTTTTCATTTTAATGATGTAAAATTCTAAAAAGCAGGAGGAGTAACGATAAGGCTGCTTGAATTTCTACTAATAACGGCGTCTTCACAACTCATTGAATCTGAACTGACTAAACTAATGTTGTCTTTTTAGTTCCATCTGCCACACGCTCCAAAGCCCCACCTGGAGATACCGCTGAGCTACAGGCATCACTAGTTGATGGTAAAAACATTGTAATTCTGTTCATCCAATCAAGTGTTCTGCTAACTTCAGCTGCCTTAAATAAAGTCATTTCATTTTTGAAAATGACCGTACCTGCAGCTGTTCCAGCTTCACCAGGTGTGAAGAGGAAGAGACCTGTGCCCCTCCCCCCACAGCTGGCCTTCCTGGTGACAGAGACAGAGGGTCTCACAAAGGTAGAGGAGCCCCACTCAACTTCAGGTATGTTTCCTTTTCTTTTATTTAGGGCTGATGAACAACCTGATGTCTCTGTAATGTCCAGCTGACTGTTCTTTCCATGTTGGCATCAGGTGAAGTGACTGTCATTTCTTAATAGCAAGTCTGCACTTGTTTTCAGGACCTGACTCTTGCACGGCACAGACCTCTGACGGCAGAGTGCCTCCTTTGACGGACTCTACCCAAGACCAAAAGAGTGGGATGTTAAACCATGTCCATTTCCCCCATTCCGTGGGGTGTTGAACAATAATAAAGTGTCCCGGGGTGATTCAAATTGACACGATTCTTTGTCACTGACATGGAAAAAATCTGCCGTGTGAGCTCTGGAATGAAACCAAGTGTCCGAGGCGCGTGTTTGTTTCCTTGTATCGTGTGTTTATATCATGTGAGGGCGGGGGCACTGAAATTGTCTATTCAGTAATGATAACTTTATGTTGTTCAACTGTCTTCTTTACTTTATCCTAGTTCCCATAGCTCCTGTTCCCATGCCTGTCCCTGACCACGACATGAGCAAGTGGATCTGCTCACAACATCAAAAGCTGTGGATGAGGACGGAGCTTCAACAACTTGGGTTGTGGCCTGGGTCCCGACCAGTGCATAACCCTGGGAACGCAATTTCTCTTTGGCGTCTTCCTCCTCAGCCGGAGCTACTGGACATGGTGACTGAGCTCCCGTCCCCCAACTTTTTTCAGCTCCATCCATTTTTCATTTGGAAGCCAGAGAGCCACATCATGGTCAGGTTGAGGAACAATGACATCCTGCCGTGCCTCCATAGCTGTCCTCGTCCTCAGGTGGTCTCTGCAGGCGTGGGCAGACCTGGAGTGATCGTCAGCGTCCGTGGCCAGTATTTGATCTTTTCCTCGCGACTCTGCTGCAAGGCCTGTTGCAGGAACTGGTCCGCTGACAACCCTCCATGGGTGGAGAAGCTGCCCGTGCGCTTTACTAACCTTTTGCCTGCATTCCTGACTTACAAGAAGGCTGCGTGCAAGTCGGTAATGGATGAACTGCGGCGTTCTGGCAAGTCACCGACCGATATGGCGAACCAGGTGAATGAGCTCATGCACCTCAAGTATGAACGAGCTCACCTGGCATATCTGCACGCTGTACAGAACGTCAGCGAGGCCGAGGCTGGGGCGTACGGACAGAGAACCATCGGCCAGTACGTGAGGATGGAAGATCGGCCACGTGCTTTCGGGCCATACGAGGACCAAGAAGGTTGGGGTGGGGTGTCTGTGTCCAGATTCTACCTGACTGACTGCCTGCTGGATGAGTTCAAGCGTCAACAGCCGTCTCTGACCAAGCTCCTCCAGGGCACGTTGGGGCAGGTTTTCAGGTCGCACCACACGAGGAAGATGGCGAGGAAGGTGACACTGGCATCTGGAGCCATGTCCAGTTTCGCAGTGATGAATGAGAACTGGCTCATTGTGTCCTGGGTGATGGTCCAGGCTGAGACAGAAAGGTCCCTGAAGACGTGGCGCGTTCAGAGGGTTCACATCCTCCGTGGTTGCCTCAGTGACCCAGAACTGTCTGAGGGGATAATGGACAGGGACGGAGGGACCCTTCAGCTAAACCACGTAGCGGGCGAAGGTGCCAAAGTCCCCGTCTGGATCCCTGTCCGTGGTACATCTCAGCAGGAGGGCTACCATTTCCAGCAGGCCCAGTGGGTCACGGGTACGCAGGTCTCCCCTGAACTGTTCCAGGCCCAGGCCATGACCGGCGTTGTGCGGTGGAACTTTCAGCGACCGGTAGACATGAAGAAGCCCGGCGCCGTCCTCCCTGCTGTCTTTGACCCTGCCTCAATGTGGGAGTTGAACTCTGCTTCCATGGCAGTGACGGGACAAGACAAGTGCCCTGCGTTCACCTCTCTGACAGAGACACTGGAGAAAGGTTTGGGCTGGAGTCCAGAGAACCGGGCTGCCGTCCGCTCCCTCTGGACTGGGACAAACACAAAATGCAGCAGAGGGATCCGCCTTCGGCTCTTGTGCCCCCTCCCGCTCCAGACGATGCTCCTGGCGCAACACCTTCCTCCAGCTGGGCAACAGCGACTGCTGTGCCGTCGCTTCCCCCTGCGCCACCTGTCAGCTTCCATCTCTCTGCTGCTGGACGTGTAAAGGAGATTCCAGCAGAGGATGACCAGGATCCTGAAAGATCAGTGGGCGGGTCAACCATAATCGGGTTTTTCAGAGCGGCATGTTGGAATTAAGGCCTTCGAATGATTGAAAATAAATAGATTTAGTTAGGTTGTGGTCAGTGTATCTCAATCTTTTGATGTGTTAAATATTACACTTTCTGTTATTAAGGGATGGATATTAATGTGTTTTCTCAATAGCCCATATCGCGATAATATGAGTTACTAAGGATGCATTATTGCTTTGTTTGTGTTCCAGACGTCTCTGGAGCTTTGCCCCTGCCGCTGAAGTCCTCGCCGAGGAGCGCCCGCACTGGACCCATGAAGACTGGTGGTGGAGTGTTTGTCTTGGACCACACACGCTGGACTCTTCCCATGAAAGACGCTATTGATAGTTTGCTGCAGTATCATCATGGGGACAAGGACATCCTGAGGCTTGTGGATCCAGACTACGCAGACATGGTCCATCGGTCTGCGTCCGATCCGAACAGCTTGCTCCGCCCCACAACCAGGTTTCACATATCCCGCTATGTGAAGCATCTGGCAAAGCTGTTGAACACCAGTTCTTCTCTGAACACCAGCCCAGAGAAGCTCCTGGAGACTCAACAGCTGTGGTACTCCTTGACAGAGGGGAGCAAAACAACCAGCGTTCCTGTCTCCGTATGGGACGGGTGGATCTTCCATCCACTTTTTCTATCAGCAGGGTCCTGTTCGCTACTTCTACTGCTCAAGGAAGGTGCATCAGACTTATGCTGCTGAGGGACTCTCTGACCCCAGAATGCCCTTTGAACAATTTGCCGCGTCAGAGTTTTTCAGAGGGAGCTGGAGGCCACCAAAAAGCGTGTGGAGGAAAAAGCTCAGAGACAGATCGGCTGTGTTTAGCTTCATGATGGCGTCTCAGATGATATTCTTTCATTACCGCCACCCTTTCTCCACACAGAAGACACCCAAACATCTCCGCTTCCATTTTCAGCTGTTTTTATTCTCAATAACATCAAACCATCCATCCATCCAAATCGTGGTCCTGTTGGACCACCAAAGGACAAACACTTTGCATTTAGCACGGACAAAAAAACCCAAATCCTGTTTAGCAATGAAGCTGTGGGGAGAGTTTGAGGAGCGTTTCTGAGGAACACGCTGCCATATTGGGTCCAAGCTGCTGGGGTTTTTGTTGTTTCCAGGTGAATCGGTGGGCAGCGGCGTTACCGCCTGTCTCTGCCCCCCCCTCTCTCCCCGTGGTCGTGGTCACGCCGGGCATCTTTACTGGTCCCGTTTTAAACAGGTTCTGTTGGGAACAGGTGTTCTCCAGAACTGTATTCCAGGCTGCTGTGCTGAAGGGCTGTTTTCAGTAGCAATAGAGCCAGAGTGTGCCTGCTCCATATGAACCCCCCCAGGCCGTGCTTTCCTCCTGGCTGAGCCATAATCAGCTCTGGATGGACTGGTTCACGCTTGGACTGAGTCAAGATTTGATAGCTTGACTGATTCTTACAGTTTTGGATCAAACCCCCATCTGCTGATTCCAGGAGATCTTTAAAGGATCTCAGAGCTTCAGATTTATGAAGCCTGCTCAGCCCCCGGCAGCGCTGATGAAACCATTTCATTCCTTCAAAAAAGCAGAACATGAAGCTCCAGAAAAGGTTTTTGGATCAAGTTTCCAACAGAACGAGGACAAGTGGGTAAAAGCGCCACTTTAAAGCCTCCAGGCCTCAGAAAACATCCACCTTTAGGATGCCTGACTTTAGAGGATCATCGGTTCGCTCCGAGCACAAGAACAAACATTTTTAACCTCAGTCCAAGAACATCTGACCTGAAATGATCAAAAAGCTTCAGCGTAAAAAGATGGTGGAGAGAAAGCTGCTGGGAGGTTCTCAGAAGAGAAGTGGCATTAAAGCCAGCTGGAAGAGTCCAGCCTGCTTCCTGCTCCTCCAAACAGGCGTCTCCACACCAACACTGAGGAACACGGGCTTCTGTTCTTCCTTCTTCTCTTCTGACTATTGTGTGTTTGATGAATGCAGCATCCACTCACTGTCCCCCCCCCCCCCCTCATTTACACTGCTCCTGGTTTCACAATGCTCCTCAGACAGATGCAACCAGAGACACTGATGCCGTCAGACAATAAACCGGAGTGTTTTTGTGTCCGGTTATTAACATGTTCCATGCTTTTCCTTCTGCAACAGTTCATCACACCTACTCAGGGAAACCTCGGTGTAAAGGAGGTGAAGCCGTGCCTCAGTGACTCTACTTTGCTGTTTTAGAAACTAACAGTTATTAGATGAATATACAGTGTGCACGTACGCGCACACGTGTGTATAAACACTTAATACACGTGTGTGCGTGGATGTAGACTTTTTAGTACTTTGGGTTCATATACTTTTTAGTATTTTGCAGATACGTGTCTGTATATAAACCAGATCCTCCTGTAATAAAGAACTAAAGGCTGACTGTTGTCACGTGACCTGTCTCCGTCTGTGTCCGATGATGGAACCTGCCTGGAACATCTGGTCCACAGAAAAAAGCAAAACAGCTCACAGAACTGGTCCAGTTTAGACCCAAAAATGACAAATAATGAAAATGTGTGACGCAGTAGAACAATGGATGAACTTTCTATTGGTCATTGACAGTTTCGCTCATCGTCATCAGAATTCATCAAAAATATTTAAACCAACAAACTACACATCGAACCGCAAAGTTTAGAGCTTAAAGGGAGCGACAGGTGAAGATTTAAAGCTCAACGCAGCTGAAGAAGTTCCAAAAAGGAGAAATATCATGTGGTGCTTTACCGCCACCCGGTGGACACGCGTGGAACTGCAGAAATAGTTAAACGCGCTCCGACACATTCTGACCTCTGCTGCTCCTCCTGGACTCCAGGGCTGCAGAAATATGCTGCTTTTACAAGTCTTTCAAATCTGTCAAGCATCATAAATCTTATTTATTTATTTAACTAAGTTAGTCAGTTTTAATTTAAATGCAAAAACATATTTATGGCATTAAAATAGCAAAACAACCCTTGAACCCTTCCAGAATGCTTTTATTGTAGTGGAATATTAATCACAGCCATAAAGTTGTTCATTAACAGAGGAAAAAGGAAAGGTAAAAGTTTTCCGTTCAGACTGAGCAGGAAGACTGAAGACCGACAAGGTGAGTGGAAACGAAGAGCATTATTGAAAAGAATTGACAGTTGTGTTTGGAGATAAAATCAAGATTTGAAAACAGTTTTGTTACTATTGAAGAGCTGCATAGAGCTGAAGAATTCTTGGCTTAAGAAAATTCAACTAGACTTCATATTTAGTTTTAGCACAAAACATCGTTATACATTATAAATGAATCGGTCTTATTTAACGTTCTTATAGTCTGGCTTTAGTTATAGTTGAATAGTCTTTCTAAGTGAAGTTTAGTTTATTTTTCTGCTCTTTGCTACTGATCCTAAAAGAACTTTAAACCCTCCCAGAACGCTTTTATGGTAGTAATATATACGCCATAAAGCTGTTGATTAGGTTTTAAAAGTGAAAGTGAAAGTATTCTGTTCAGACGAAGCAGGAAGAGCGACAAGGTGAGTGTAAAGTGAGTATTGTGCTGTTAACGTTGTTAGAGAGTCTTAACAGGTATTAACAACATTTTAAAACTTTTTTTTGACAGGTGAAAAGCTCTTAGAGTTATTAGAGCTGTTCAACAGTCCAGGTCACAGCTGGATATTTTGGTATTACCTGTCAAACAACATCTAATCGTGCGCAAGTTAGCATCTCTCAGCCGGACCAATTTAAGACAATAAACTAAATAACTAAATCCACACAGGATCACAGGACACCAACAGGATTTTGGGTTCATGTTGCATGTTTTCTCACAGTGGTTTATTGTTCTATGTTGTGGAACCACTGTGAAAGAAATGCAGGAGTGGGTGTCATTTCTTTCATCTATTTTAAATAGAGCAGTGATCTTTGAGGACTTGGATCATAGAAATAATTGAAGAGGGGAACAAAGGAGGGAAGTTAAAAAGTCCTGACTAGTATGTTTATGTAGCACCAGATAATTTAGTGGTTGAGCTGAAGACAGTCCTTTCACCATGTTGGCCTGTGGAAAACCAGTGTTGTCGGCCCCATGGACCAGCGTCCCCGTCATTGCCGGACCACCGTTGGCCACCAGTTTGGTTTTGGGATCAAAGTGGGGGCGTTTCCTGTATCTGGTTCTCCTCACGGATCCATGACTACAACATGTTGCTGCAAGTGCAGAGACGTTTGCTCTGGAAAGAACTTTAGAGCACATTCAGTGCTGCAGGATGAGGGGCTGGAAAAGGTGCCAGTTCTTTTCTCACTGCAGGGAACAGTTAAAAAAAGCAGCTTAAACTCTGAAAACATGAAAATGATACAGAGACATCATTGATTTATTGATTCAGTTGTTATCCAGAATGGATTAGAAATGTTCCTGTTTGATAAAAATGCAGTGAATTGGGATTATTTAACTCCAACCTCTCCAGATTATTTACCTTCATCACAGTCTCATCACTATTTCTGATGTTTCCTCAGGATGGACGAGGACAGAGCAGAGTCCACAGTGCCCAGCAGGGTGTCCCTGAAGAGTGACTGGTCCAAAAGTGACATATTAAACTTCAGAAGTTCAGAGGAAATGTAAGAAAACTAAAGCGTGATGATGTGTTTGTGTGGCAGCTGTTAGTCACATTAACAGCAGCAGGTTGTGAGTTTATTATTGGAGATGTTTAACACTTAAACCTCAGACAGTCATATAGTTACAGACTTAATGTGAATATTGTTGATTAGAAACAAGAATCAGGTTTAAACTGAAAGATGAATTCAGACATAAATGCTGGAACAATATTGAGTCTTGATCAGGTTCTTTCATCCTATAAATCAAAGGACTAATAGAGATTTGTTTCATAGTGAGAGGGGGCAGCACATCCTATCAAACTGGGACCAGTCAGCTCCACCAGGAGAGTCCTCTTGTTCACAATCTGGAAGCAGATCTGGAGATGCTGAAATGAAGCCCAAACAAAGTAAAACTGTTCAATATGAGATTTACTTTGTGATGTCATGAATTTGTAGTTGTGTTGATGATTTATTATAGATGGAAATCATTGGTTTACTTATGTTCAGGAAGTGATCTGCAGGAGGTGATAGAAGGTCATAAGATGAGTCTGAAGAGAAGATGTGAACATGTGACTGAAGGAACTCATGAAGCAGGAAGTGGAACCCTGCTGAACAAGATCTACACTGAGCTCTACATCACTGAGGGACAAAGTGAGGAGGTGGACACACAACATGAGGTGAGACAGCTTGAGAGAACCTCCAAGAAGAACATCCAGGACACTCCAATCAAGTGCCAGGACATCTTCAAAGTCTTATCTGAGCAACAGAGACACATCAGAGTGGTTCTGACCAACGGTGTCGCCGGCGTTGGAAAAACCTTCTCAGTGCAGAAGTTCAGTCTGGACTGGGCAGAAGGTTTGGAGAACCAAGACATCAGTCTGGTGCTTCCGCTCTCATGCAGGGAGCTGAACTTGATCAGAGATGAGCAGCACAGTCTTCTCTCACTGCTTCATGTTTTCCATCCAACATTACAGAAGATCAGAGCAGAAGATCTGACTGTCTGGAAACTTCTGTTCATCTTTGATGGCCTGGATGAAAGCAGATTTTCACTGGGTTTCAACAAGCATCAGCTCATCTCTGATGTCACACAAGTATCGTCCGTTGGCGTGCTCCTGGTGAACCTCATCCAGGGGAACCTGCTTCCCTCAGCTCTCATCTGGATCACCTCCAGACCTGCAGCAGCCCATCAGATTCCTCCCTCGTGTGTTGACAGGATCACAGAAGTACGAGGCTTCACTGACTCCCAGAAGGAGGAGTACTTCAGGAGGAGGTTCAGTGATGAAGATCTGTCCAAGAGAATCATCTCACACATCAAGGCCTCCA
The DNA here is from genome assembly GCF_901000725.2 of Takifugu rubripes. NCBI lineage: Eukaryota > Metazoa > Chordata > Actinopteri > Tetraodontiformes > Tetraodontidae > Takifugu > Takifugu rubripes. The sequence goes on from NC_042305.1 coordinate 2,252,909, forward strand.
GGAGCCTCCACATCATGTGTCTGATCCCAGTTTTCTGCTGGATCACTGCTATAGTTCTGGAGGACATGATGACCAGAGACCAGAGAGGAGAGCTGCCCCAAACCCTGACTGACCTCTACTCACACTTCCTGATGGTTCAGATAAAGAGGAAGAAGCAGAAGTATGGAGGAAAGCAGAGACCAGAGGAACTGACTGAGGCTGATAAAGAACTCCTTCTGAAGTTGGGTCGGCTGGCGTTTGAACATCTGGAGAAAGGAAACATCATGTTCTACTCAAAAGACCTGGAGCAATGTGGACTGGACGTCTCCGAGGTGTCGGTGTACTCAGGAGTTTGTACAGAGATCTTCAAGAGAGAGAGTGTGATCTTCCAGAAATCAGTCTACTGCTTTGTTCATCTGAGCGTTCAGGAGTTTCTGGCTGCCGTCTACATGTTCCACCGTTACACCATCAAGAATAAAGGGATTATGGAGGTGATAGAATATGGATTATCTTTCCTAAAATATTTGAAACCAAACCCTTTTTCCTGGTTTGTTGGGTTGTTTAATAACGATCCAGCCACATCTCTTGATGACTTCCTCATGAGAGCACTAATGGAATCTCTTGAAAGTGAAAATGGCCACCTGGACTTGTTTGTTCGCTTCCTTCATGGTCTCTCTCTGGAGTCCAATCAGAGGATCTTGGGTGGACTGTTGGATCAGAGGGACAGCCACCCAGAAACCATCCAGAAGGTCCTCAACAACCTGAAGAAGGTGAACAGTGATAAAATCTCCCCAGACAGAAGCATCAACATCTTCCACTGTCTGATGGAGATGAAGGATCAGTCAGTCCATCAGGAGATCCAAGAGTTCCTGAAGTCAGAGAAGAAATCATGGAGGAGACTGTCAGTGATCCACTGTTCAGCTCTGGCCTACCTGCTGCAGATGTCAGAGGAGGTTCTGGATGAGCTGGACCTGCAGCAGTACAACACCTCAGAGGAGGGACGACGTCGCCTGATTCCAGCTGTGAGGAACTGCAGGAAGGTCGTGTAAGTAAAGATTTCTGGGGCCGGACATCGGCGTTTAAATCAAGCGAGTGGATCATGTCAGGTAGCAATACCCCCTCCAGTGGTCATTCCTTCAATTCTTAATCTCCATTGCAGCGTCCATAAATTAAAAACAGCAACAATTCATCCAGAAATGTTCAACACTGGCTGGATATAAGTTCAAAGGTCAATCCAGACAAACCAACATAAGGCAGGAATAATAGGAGCCACAAGTTAACTGACTATCATGAAATTACTGTCATGTCATTAAATAACTTTTGTTTGTTTGTATACATCGTATTCAAACGACAGAAAAACACATTTTAACTAATGACTCGTGACTATTTTGCTTCATTTGTTCAACGTAAAAACAGCCGGCCTCGTTGGTTTAAATGGGTGTTTTAGGTCTTTGTGGCGGTTCCGTTTGGAGCCTTTATGTGACCCACAAAGTTGTTTGAGCCTTTCCACACCCGTTAGGTGGCAACTTCATCACTAGCAACAAAAGGTGCAGTGAAAATGATTTGAAGGAAACAGGCAGATAGAACAGAAGCTGAGGGCAATCGATGCAACCAGAGACTCTGATGTCATCGATCGGATCGCTGAATTAAGACTTGACGCACGATCGTACAAATTGGATGAAATGCAAAATATCCAAAGAGCCGATGGACAGATAAAAAGATGCACGTTTCTTTAAACCATTTGCTACAATCATTTTAAATATTGAGTAATTATGAGCTGTTCTAAAATAAGACAAATGTTGAGAATAATTCAGTTGCATTTCAGATCTGATGGTCGTTCAAACTGTTGCTCTACGGTGTTGAATTTAGCTTTTCCAGGAAATGAGCTACATTTGTGTTGAGGTAGATTCTCAGATAAGTTGATTAGAAATCCCAAAGTTTGACTCACTATTTTTGTTTCATACACAACAGACTGTATGGTAGTTTTGTTTCACCGAGTCATTGGGAAGTTGTGGCCTCAGCAATGACGTCAAACCCTTCTCATCTACGGGAGCTGAGCTTAAGCTGGAACCAAAGCCTGACAGATGCCGACGTAAAGTTACTGTCTTCTGCAATGATGCATCCAAACTGCAGACTGGAGACGCTCAGGTCAGGAGGCCTCTGTTGGTCTTTTCTAAATTTCTTTACATTTTCTGCTTTTCTCTTCATTTTCAGATTTAGAAATGTGTTTTTATTTGCCCCATTTATTCCTTTTCCAGACTGAGTGGCTGCAGTTTATCAGAGATCAGCTGTGACTCTCTGGCCTCAGCGCTGAGGTCCAATCCCTCCCATCTGAGGGTTCTGGACCTGAGTGGCAACCAGCTGAAGGATCCAGGAATGAAGCAGCTCTGTGGTGCTCTCCAGGATCCTCTCTGTGAGCTGGAGACTCTCAGGTCAGTCAGAGATGATCCAGTACTTTCCCAGGTGTAACTAGTTAGACAATAACTGTTTCCATGTTTGATCTTTGTTATAAACGTAGTGTTACAGTTCTCAGAAAAAAGACCACACAGGACAGATTTGCAGTATTAAATTAGTTGTGGAAATCTGTCCCATGTGAGGATGGTCATCAATGACTAGAAAGGAAGTATCAGTTGTAGATTTGTCTTGTTTTATTTTAGGCTGGTCACAAAACCACCCAAACATTCAGACCAATCAAAAATGGTTCTTCCTGTCTTTTAAAGATCAGAAGGAAAACTAGAAAACCCAAAAAGAAAGCTGCTGCAGTGTGCCATGCCCCTTCTCTCCTGAGAAAAGCCATCCCAAAAAAGAGAAAAGCCCAAGTGTGAAGTGAGCCCCCTGTTAAACCTTGGTACCGAAAGCCTGCAGTCATTCTCATCTTAGGTGGCTTCATTCCAGCCAGAAGCCCAAACCTGCCTCCCTCTTAAAGGGGCAGCAGGTCAGTCCAACCACAGAAACCTTCATGAAGATCTGAAGCTTTCAGCATCCACAATTGTTGCACCTCACTTCCATTGGAGTCCAAATCAGAAGTCAACAAGTTGATTCTACACCGATTCTACACAATGCAACCATTTTAAAAAGGTTTCCATCCATAAGTTTTCACACATTTTTAGATAAATCTGTTTGTTCATCGCCTCCTTCTTTTGTAATGATCATGAAAGAAAATGACGTTATTGGAGTTTTTCTCCTCACAAATATGACTTTCTATGAACGATGCAATAAATGCAGCTTGCAATCTAAGACAATATGGAAGTATGTGTATATAATAGTAGTGGAAGGAGCTCATAAAATAATACATTTGCTCTTCTCATCGAATCTCTCTATGTTATTAAAGAAAAACCTGCTCTTAGTCAACAACATCTAAGAGATCAACCAAAAATCCTAATTTTATCTAATCTAATATAAACCAGTAGAGAAGACTCTTTCTGCAGAGACACTGGTGGCAGGAATGCAGAAGTATCACCTGCTCAACTTGGAAGGTGGAGCAGAAACCACCAGCTGAGAAGGTCCTCAGTGAGAGGAAGTGGTGGAGAACCATGAAACTTGCTAAGCTCCACCTCAGCTCCAGAGACGGGCTGAGCTGGAGCTGTGGCACCAGGTATCGCCCAGAAGAGCCTCCAACAAACAAGCTCTTCTCTTGGGAGGAGAGGGCTTTGAATCTCAGCTCAGTGTGCTTGTCTCTAGTAGGTGGCAGCTGCACCTTTTCCCGAGGTCCTTGTTGATGCCCTGAGGGGAATTGATGCTCCTGCAATGTTTTCTGGCAGCATTGAGCTTGCAGTGGGGCAATCAAACACACTGTGGGGGGGCTCTCTTTCCTTCTCTCATCTGGAGAACAAGTGACACCAGCTGCCAATCATTGTTGGAGAAATGTGCAGTCAGGGGAACGATGCGTCCAGACTATAGCCACCCTTCCAGCATCCAGCAGTGTCTAAAACCTTTGATTTGGTTTCACCAGAGAGTGTAGGGATTGCAGGGTCGCTGCAGCATCGCCCACAAGCTGTCAGGAGTGGGTCGCTTTGTCCCAACTCCTGACAAGAGTTGAGTGCTACTGAGAAATGTGGTCTCACAAACTTGGAAGGTATTTTGACCTACACACACTTTACATATGCTGTAGATCTTGTCCAACCGCCCTGAAAGAACCCAAAATAGGAACATACGGCAGATAAGCCGGTGCAGGACCAGAGGTTTGTTGCTTGGAAGCTGTGTTTTGCTCTGGTACATGTTGATTTTTATTTGTCTTCTCTCAAAATAATTGTTATTTTAGACTAAGTGGCTGCAGGTTATCAGAGACCTGCTGTGATTCTGTGGCCTCAGCTCTGAAGTCCAACCTCTCCCATCTGAGGGTTCTGGACCTGAGCTACAACACGTTGCAGGATCCAGGAGTGAAGCGGCTCTGTTCTGGACTGGAGAGTCCAAACTGTAAACTGGAGAGGCTCAGGTCAGTCTTCATGTTTCTACCTATATACCAGCTGCTAAGATGGTGAAGTGAGGCTGTTCTCAACACTGCTGTGATGCACCACATTAAAAAAATTCCTTGTAATATTGTGAATTCAGGTCTGACCCAACTAAGAACTAACGTAGGTTTAGTACTGACGCAGATAACATGCAGACCTGCACCGTATAACCTCATCCTGCATTTTTCAGATTGATTGGCTGCAGTTTATCAGAGATCAGCTGTGACTCTCTGGCCTCGGTGCTGAGGTCCAATCCCTCCCATCTCAGAGAACTGGACCTGAGTCAGAACTGGCTGCAGGATTCAGGAGTGAAGCTGCTCTGTGGTTTTCTCCACTTTCCAAACTGCCGACTGGAAACTCTGAGGTAAACACCATTCTCAAAAATGTCCATTATTCCATCCGAGGGTCCTCACACTTTCTGAGTGTGTGTGTTGTGCCCAGTTCCTTCAGGAGTGAGAGCCACACGGGGACCACTTATTCATGATAAATTGATTTAAGGACAATGAAAAAGCCGACAGATGGTCACCAAAATTAGACAAAACTAGGTGAGGGTGCCTGGTAGACACCAGCCAACGAGGAGGGAGATGGTGAGGGAGACAGGAAGTCATCTAAGACAGGTTGTGCCTTTAAAGATGAGCCACAGGTGAGATGGATCTCCATGATGAGATGGGAGGGAAAGAGGTGGGAGAACCTGGGAAGAGTGAGGGCCAGAACAATATATATTCTCCTTTGGAACAGTGCAAACCTGAGAGGTTGGAATTGTGGTAATTACATATTGCTATCATTTTTTAACCTGTAACTAAATTAAATATTTACAGATCATGCCTTTGATTAACCTTTCAGATTAATACTGGTTTCACTTCTTTATTTAGATTAGGCCGCTGCAGCTTATCAGAGATCAGCTGTGGCTCTCTGGCCTTGGCGCTGAGGTCCAATCCCTCCCATCTCAGAGAACTGGACCTGAGTTGGAACCAGCTGAAGTATTCAGGAGTGAAGCTGCTGTCTGATCTCATAGAGAATCCACACTATGGGCTGGAGACATTGAGTCGGTAGCTGGTTGAAGCCAGTCAACTCCCGCTCATCTGCTGCATCACTCACTGACCACTGGTGAAGAGCATCTGTGGAAACATCTGCCGTCTACTCCCTCCATAGATGAAAAATTCAGTTTTTAAAAAGCGCTGGTGGACTTTCAGGAGATCAGTCGATGGTCGACAAAGCAGAAGCAGCTTCGCCTTGAAGTTAAATTAGTTCCTGGTATCACACAATGCATCTTTATAAATTTTTAAATGGCTCCTCGGCCACTCTTAGAAGCATGGAAACATTCTCTTAATTGTCTCTTCAAATGTCTGTATTATACGTTACTATTTTACATCATGCCTTCAGAACCTTTAGGGTTTAGTATTTACTGTCTCTGTGACATGGAGCATTGGAATATTTCAGCTGCAGCCAGCAAAAACCCATCAGAATGACGGCTATCGGTGGGAACCGCAGGTCATTTGACTTTAGTCAGTCTGTTCAATGTTATAGGATTTATTGCAATCTAATAAAAACTATGAATAAATGTGGGAAATTGTTGGGATTTCTGGTTTGTGTTTGTCTTTGGCCTGCAGGGTGTGGTGTTGAGCACAATTGGGTGCAGCTGGCACTGCAGGTGGGCGCACCTGTAGGCAATTTACGTCTTGCTGCCTATTTAAGCAGGTTGTGCCTGCCTGTCAGTGCTGGGGTGTCTGTTCGTGTTGGGAGTCTGTTCGTTGGTCTAGTGTGGGAGCTTGTTTGGGTTCCTTGGTGTTGGCTCCTGTTCCTGTTGCCCTGGAGGGCCACTACTGTCCCCGAGCTTCCGGTTTTCCTGGAGGGCCTCTCCTGTTGCTGTTCCATTTCTCCTGGAGGACCGCTCCTGTTCCTGTGTTCCTGTTGCCCTGGAGGGCCACTCCTGTCCCCGAGCTTCCGGTTTTCCTGGAGGGCCTCTCCTGTTGCTGTTCCGTGTCTCCTGGAGGACCGCTCCTGCCCCCCTTGCAGTCTAGGAGGAGTGTCTTGGGGCACGTTCGTGAGGCGAGCGTGTTGCGCCGGACTCCCGAGCCCTCGCCGGTCCAGGAGGACTGCAGCGTGTTGAGGACTCACCGGTGTTCCGAGTTCCCGGCAGTCCAGGGGGACTGCGTCTGGTTTGGGGACTCGCCGATGGACCTGGGACGGGCGGACGCTGCCTTCTGATCCCCATGCGGTCCAGGAGGACTGTTTCTGTTAATGTGTGCTCCCCTTCCCTGTAAATAAAGCCCTTGACCTCTCCACCACTGTGTCCTGGCCTGCGTTCGGGTCCGCTACCACCATGTATCGTAACAGAAATAGGAAATAAAAAGAAGCAAAATGACCAAATAAATCTCCCATGAATACAGTAAATTTTAAGATGAGAACCTGCTGCACTGTGCCGTGCCCCTTCTCTATTGAGAAAAGCCCAAGTGTGTCCTTCAGTCACCTCAGACATTCAGCCAGCTTTTAATACCTTTGTTCAAGCCCAGAACGCCCTGGATTATTCCCACTGAAGATGGAAAAGCAGGTGGAAAACATGAGTTATTGTTAACTGTACTGGTGTATGACTATAGCGCATTACTGGACCACTATAAACTTGTTGTTTGTGGTTTTTCTTTCTTTGTGGAGATAAACATGTTAAAAATAAATTGCACTGGTTCAGCAGTTGATCTTGTTTTCTTATTTGACCTGTACGACACAATTTCACAAAGCTAAACATACATTTTTACAGAATAGTTTTATCCTTCCGATTACCAGCACCAGCTATTCAGAATATATAATGTAGTGGGTTTTAAAATGAACTGAATGATGTCTGCCTTGTCTCTCCTCTACCTGTCCTCCCCCTTCTCCTCCTCCTCCCACTCAGGCGGCGGGCGCTGAGCGGCTGAGCTACGGTATAACTACCTGTGGATCCAAACACACGACACGAGAGTTGTCAGCTCACGCTACTGCTGCGCAGTGTATTTTATTCTTTGCACATGCGCAGAGCAAAAGCAGAGCATAGACTGTTTGCTTGGACCCACTGGTGTTAAAGCACCCTCTACTGGTGCAAAGTGGCAATGATTTCTGCAAACCGTATAAAGGTTCAAATATTAAAATGAAAAAGAGGGGGTGTCTGTTAACATAATAAACTATATGTGGCTATTTCAGACCCACTACACTCTCCCCTGCTTCAAGAGATGTCTCCAGACATCTAGAACCAAACTAACAAAAATATTAAAAGAAAATGTCTCAAAACAGTCCAATTGTCACCGTACAGTTATGTGTGTATATGTATAAGTGTGTGCCAGTGTAGGTGTGTATGTGTAAGCATGTGTGTGTAAGTGTGTGCAGGTGTAGGTGTGTATGTGTACAGTGAAGTCTGGTCTCGTCTGTCCTTCAAGTCTTTGTGTGTCTCTAGCATGTCCACACTGCTTGTGCAGGGTAGAAACAATGTTCGGGGACAGCTGGGTAAAAGGAGGGTATGGGACATGGATTGAGGGGTAATGGGAGATGAGACATGGGGTAAGGGGCATAGGCGAACATCAGGTTTGCACCTGGTCCCCAAGACTGGTATGATGGTTGTCCAAGATTGTCATATGTGAGCATTTCTCGAGGTCTCCGTGCTCGAGCTGACCTCCTCACAGGTCGCACTTCCTCCTCAGACAGTTCCACTGCAGGCTCATCATTGTCCTCCTGCTCTCTTGAATCAGCCTCCTCCGCAGTGTCATCAGTTACGAGTTCTCCTTGCACTTCCTGAGCTGGTGGTGGAACAGCTGCCTGCTGGTCTGGTGTCTGCACTGGATCTGGGACGGTGACAGGATCACGGTGTTGTTCAGTTGACATTTCAGTATGTCTCAGTGGTTGAAACTCTGGGGCTATAGGTCGGAGCTCATCTGGTGGGTTAGACTGAGGACTTGCCGGTCTGACTCTCCTCCTGCTATATACTGGAATTGTTCGAAGGCAATATGTGTATTCCTCCTCTTCCTCAGAGTGTTCAGACTCCTGCTCCACTGTCTCTCTGTTGTTTCTGTAACAGTCTGTCTGTCTTTGTCTCTGTCTAGGTGCGGACTGACTTGGTGGGACTTCTAAAGGCAAATCATTAACAGGTAGCAGAAGGTTGCGATGCAGCACACGGAGAGTGCGTTCTCCTGTTTCTGGTTGAACTCTGTAAACAGGTCCGTCTCCCATCTTTTCAACCACTCGATGAACCTTTTTCTCCCAATAAGCTCTAAGTTTGCCCGGACCACCCCTCTCCGACAGATTCCTGACAAGCACACGATCTCCAGGCTGCAGTGTAATACCTTTCACATGCTGATCATAATACTTCTTTCCCTTAGCTGAACGCTTCCCACTGGTTTCTGAAGCAATTTTGTATGCTTCCTGCATGCGTGAAGCCCATTTCTGTGCATACTCTTGCCTGGACCGTGGTCCCTCTTCAGGTTTCAAGTCAAAGAGCAGATCTACAGGCAAACGTGGAGCTCTACCATAAAGAAGAAAAAATGGTGAATAACCTGTTCCCTCATGTCTTGTACAGTTGTACGCGTGGACAATGTGAGGTAGGTGATCCTTCCACTCTGTTTTTTTCTCCTCCTGCAGAGTGCGGAGCATCTGTAGAAGTGTCCTGTTCAGGCGCTCGACAGGATTTCCCTGCGGATGGTAGGGAGTGGTTCGTGAGTGGGAAATTCCTGCGAGCTGCTGAAGTCTCTGGAAGAGACTGTTTTCAAACTCCCGGCCCTGATCATGATGTAGCTTTGCAGGGTACCCGAAGCGAGGGATAAAGTCATAGAAGATTTTCTCGGCTGCTGTTCTGCCAGATTTGTTTTTTGTGGCATAAGCTTGACCAAACCGAGTAAAGTGATCTACCAGGACTAAAATGTACTCATAACCACCTTTACTCTGTTCAAGATGTAAATAATCAATTGAGATGAGCTCAAATGGGGCACTGGTTGTTATAGAACCCATAGGTGCTCTCTCTGGTCTGTTTGGATGTTTTTGTTTAATACACTGACACTGGCGAATCACATAATCTTCTATGTCCTGTTGCATAAAAGGCCAATAAAACCTTTCTCGTGCTAAATGTATGACTTTATCAGCGCCCACATGTCCCATGTCATCATGCAGGTGTTTTAACACGGTGGCCTTCAGTTTACTGGGGAGAACCAACTGTTTCCTCTGTCCTGTCTGTCTGTACAAAATCCCTTTGTCAAGTCTGAGTCTGTTCCATTCGTGTACCAGTCTGCGTGTTTCTCGTCCCATTTGTCTCTTTCCTTTATCCTGAGGACTCCATCCATTTTTCTTTAGGTTTATCACCTCACAGATAGGAGCATCTTCTTTCTGTGCATCTCTGACACTCTCTGGTGTGATGACAGGGGTGCCTCCAAAGTGTGCGTCACTTACATCCGACTGCAGCTGTAATGCAGCCACCCACGGCACATCACCGTCTTTTACAGCTGTGTCTCCCTGCCAGATGGCGGAGACTACATCAGGGGACACTGTCTCTGTGAACTCTTTCAGGTGACCATCAAGATGCACTGGGTGTCTTGACAGGGTGTCAGCATCAGTGTTTGACTTGCCTGGACGATATCTGCCCTTCTCCAGTGACCTCATCCCGTTTCCCGACGTCCTCCTTTGAAGACAGCCGACCGCCCGATGTCCAGCTTGGCCACATACGAAGCAGTGAGGGCAACTCATCTTGCCCTGCTGAACACAGTTGCTGCATCTGCCACGGGCTTCAGATGTTGGTGGCATTGGCTGGGCTGTGGCTGAGTGTGTGTTCACAGGGGTGGCAGTGTCAGCAGGCCTCACCACTTGAGCCAGCTGTTTGGTCAGGGAGGACACCTGTGCAGTCAGTTCTTCAATAGCGGCACGGTTAGCCTGTAACTCAGTGTCAACTCTAGTCTGCTTAGTTGAGTCACTACAGTCAAGCTGAGCTGGGCTCACAGTCACTGGTCGGTTTTTAGCTACTGTGCCAAGGCGTCTGAGTCTCTCTGTCTCCTCACTGGTAGACTTAGTTATCTGGTCCAAAAGAAAGTCATCACTAACCTGCGAGTCTGTGAGAAGAGGTTTGAGATCATAACGAACATGGTTATTTTTCTCATTCAGACCTTGATACAAAGTGTGAAGAAAGGTGCCCTGAACCAGCTTTTTGTCGTAGCTAAACTCTGCACCAGGTTGTTGTGACTCAAACAAAACACGCTGTTTTAAACCCATTATCTTGTATAGGAATTGTTGAGGACTCTCTTTGTCCTGTTGTTTAGCATTACTTAACTCTTGAAAAAGTTCAGTGCTGCTTTTGTCCCTGATATGTGCGCGGAGAAACCGCTTTAGCTCATCAACAGTTAAATCACTTTTGTTTGTCAACATTTCTCTGAATGTACCTGGTTTGATTATTTTCATCACAGTGCGAATCACCTCTGACTCAGTAAAACCTTCCTGTATACCTTCTTCGATTTGTTTACAAAGGTTACTGTATGACATATCATACCCAACATCAGAGATTTGTCCACCATGTAACTTAAATTCTCTGCGTGGGAGCAGAGCTGCAAAATCATTCACCCTCAATACCTGGTCTCCCATGCTGGATGACAGACTTACTCTACCATGGGGAGATCCATCAACGCCTGCGGTGAAAGCCCTGGTGACTGTGGAAGTGTCAAAGTTCCTTGCTGGCAGTCCACTGTCTCTTCGTAAAGGTGCTGGATGCATGTGAATGTCTCTGTCTTGTGATGGGCTGTTAGTGTGTGCATCTTTGTCCAGTGGTGTAGGTGAAAGGGGATGAATGTCTTTGTTCATCTGCAATGGCTGTGTGGGAATGTTGTGGTTGTGTGGGGTTGTGGTGGATTGTGTGACTGTATCGTGATGATCAGAATGAGGTGAAGTGGATAGCTGCTCCTGGTGGGGTGATGACTCCTCCACTGGCTGTCCTGTCTCCGGCGCAGTCTGGCGAGCTTCACTTCCACCGGGGTCTGTGGCCAGCAGGTCACTCAGCATGTCATTCAGGATAAGGAGTTGTGTCATACCTTCATCTTCCATAGCACTTAATTTCTCACTCCTGAGGTAGTCCACAATCAGGTCATACAGTTCTGGTTCACTCAAATCTTTAACCTTGTGAGTTTTGCTGCCATCGTCTATTGAACTCACAACTGCCAATAGCTGGTCTGTACTCAAATATGAAAGACTCTTCTGGATCTTGAAGATCAGCATCCGCCGTGGGGTGACAGTGGCCATCTTGGCGTTACTCTGGTGACTTCCGCTCTCTGGATGACGCTCTGGACTGCAGCCTTCCCTGAAGCTTTGGGCACCGTTTCACGTCGTCGCGACACTCACTTCACTAGGCAGAAACGCTAACCATCCCGGACGAGCCCCCAAATGTTACCGGCGCCAGAGCTAGGGGTCTCTGGTCCGGCAGCATGAGCCACTCAGGCGGCGGGCGCTGAGCGGCTGAGCTACGGTATAACTACCTGTGGATCCAAACACACGACACGAGAGTTGTCAGCTCACGCTACTGCTGCGCAGTGTATTTTATTCTTTGCACATGCGCAGAGCAAAAGCAGAGCATAGACTGTTTGCTTGGACCCACTGGTGTTAAAGCACCCTCTACTGGTGCAAAGTGGCAATGATTTCTGCAAACCGTATAAAGGTTCAAATATTAAAATGAAAAAGAGGGGGTGTCTGTTAACATAATAAACTATATGTGGCTATTTCAGACCCACTACATGTACAATAGTGCAACATTAAATCTCAATGTTAGAAGTACTTAAGAAGTGAATTACATCTGGCTGGATAATTATCAGGAACACTGGCGGCCTCTGCTGACCCAGTGGAAGAGTGCAAAAAGCTTACAGCACCTGGTATTCCCAGGCGGTCTCCCATCCAAGTACTAACCAGGCCCGGCCCTGCTTAGCTTCCGAGATCGGACGAGATCGGGCATTCTCAGGGTGGTATGGCCTTAAGCGAGAGCAGGTGCAAGAAAATGGCCTTTTAAAGTTAATACACTCAAACTTATTTTCTTGAAACACTTATTCTGGTGGAGGTTGTCCATTTTGCTTTGTCACGGTCCAAACCTCAATGTTGGAGCAGCCTCCAATCCATTCCCCCCAAAAAGAAAAGGCTATATAGCCTATGAGCGCCATATCATCAAATCTGCCTAGAACGGCTCTTGGATGAGAGGTGAAACGCCTTCAAAAAAATCAAACAAGATTCAACTCCGATAAATGAAATCAACTTAAAAGCAATGTGCCATGGCCGGGAATCGATCCCGGGCCGGTGCGGGCCAGTTGACAATTGCTGTAACAGACAACCTGATTGAAACCTCCTGAAGACCCCAGAGGGAGAGTTCGAATCCAGCTTTGGGCATTATCAAAGAGAATATATTTGATTGAAAAATTCACGATCACAAAAATGTTTAAAGTGCATAGCAGTGTCTGTGAGGTTTATGAGCCACAAATGCTGCTCTTTTTAGGAGCACAGCCATCTATTAAACTGTAGTTTGTGTCATAGCATAGTTTTATTGACAAATTCTAAATTGCAAGTAGCAGATCTTCTTCTTCTTCTTGGGTTGACCATCGATCCGATGATGTCAGTGCAGTCATCTCTGGTGACTTCGAAGGTGGCTGATTAGCCCAATTCTGGAGCCACACACTCTGGGACAGTTGGGACATGGGAAAGACGCCGTGGGTGGGGCTGTTGCTGCTTCCTTCCTTCTTTGCCTGGCTGTTGCGACTTTGCCTCTTCTGTGGTCCTCGAAGGATTTGCAGCCCTTCTTGACTGCGGCGCGCCATCCGACTCTGTTTTGGGCCTGGGCTTCTAGCTGTGCTGGAGGGATGCCACAGTACTTTAGGCTGTCCTTGATGCAGTCTTTGTACCGCTTCTTGGGGCGCCCAGTGTTTCTCTGCCCCTGGGAGAGGACGCCGTAGAAGACCTGACGGGGGAGGCGCGTGCTGTCCATTCTGATCAGGTGGCCTGACCAGCGGAGTTGGGCTTTCATAATCATGGTCTCGATACTTACAAGGCCAGCTCTGTCCAAGACCGCCAGGTTGGTCACTCTATCCTGCCATTTGATGTGCATTATTGACCGCAGGGACCTCATGTGGAATCGTTCCAGCTGTTTTATGTACTTCCTGTATGTTGTCCAGGTCTCACAGCCGTAAAGAAGGCTGGTGAGCACAACAGCTTTGTAGACTTTAATTTTAGTCTCCAGTTTGATGTTTTTGTTATTTATCACACGGGTTCTGAGTCGACCAAGGGACTGGCTGGCTTTGCTGATACGCTGAGCTATCTCCTTGTCTAGAGAGCCATCACAGGAAATGGTGCTTCTGAGGTACTTGAATTGCTCAACCACCTTCAGCTCAGTTCCCTCGATGGATACATTGGGGGGCGGTGCGCTGGTGCCTGGTGCTGGTTGGTGCATGACCTCCGTCTTACTGAGGCTAATCATCAGGCCAAACAATCGAGCTGCTTCTGCAAATCTGTCGACGATAATTTGGAGGTCAGGCTCTGTGTGTGCCATGAGAGCACAATCGTCGGCAAAGAGCGCATCGTGGACTAGCCGCTCTATTGTCTTTGTTCTGGCATTCAGTCTTCGGAGGTCAAAGAGGGAGCCATCCAGCCGGTAGCGCAGGTAGATGCCACGGTCGAGGTCTCGGAGGGCATGGTTGAGGACACAGGTGAAGAAGAGGTTGAAGAGGACAGGGGCAAGGACACACCCCTGTTTCACGCCATTGGAGATGTCGAAGGGCGCAGAGGTGTCGCCGTTTGACAACACGAGTCCTTGCATGCCATCGTGGAAGAGACGGATGAGGTTGGTGAATTTTCTCGGGCAGCCTAGCTTGCTAAGGACGGACCAAAGTGCCTCTCTGTTTACCGTATCGAACGCCTTGGTGAGGTCGATGAAAACGGCGAAGAGGTCCTTGTGCTGTTCAATGCATTTCTCCTGGATCTGCCTAATGGTGAACACCATATCGATGGTGCTACGGCCAGGTCTAAAACCACACTGAGTCTCTGGAAGAGCTTCCTCGGAGACTAAGGAGATGAGGCGGTTGAGAATGACGCGAGCCAGTATTTTCCCGGCAATGGACAGAAGCGAGATGCCTCGGTAATTACCACAGTCTGCTTTGTTGCCTTTCTTAAAGATAGAAACAACAGTGGCATCTTTGAAGTCCTGTGGCATGTTTTCTTCTTCCCATATGCTTGTCAGGATGTTGTGGAAGGCTCCAAGTGCTCCTGGTCCCGCCACTTTGTGGAGCTCTGCAGGAATATTGTCGCCACCTGCTGCTTTGCCTGAGCTGGTCTGCTTTATGGCCTTCATGACTTCGTCTAATGATGGAGGGAGGTCGAGGTCATCTACAACTGGCTTCTGGGGGATAGAGTTCAGTGCAGCAGGGTCGACAGTAGAAGGCCTGTTGAGGAGGGTGGAAAAGTGCTCTCTCCAGCGTTCGATGATGTTGGCCTTATCTTTCAACAGGGTCGAACCATCCGCAGATAGAAGCGGGGTGATGCTAGGTTTTGCTGGCCCATAAACTGCCTTTAGCGAACTGTAGAACTCTTTAGCATTATTGGACTCAGCATGGTTTTGCACCTCTTCTGCCTTTCGGTCCCACCAACTGTCTTGCATCTCGCGAAGCTCTTTCTGCGCCGTTTGCTGCAGCTGTTTGAAGCGATCCTTTTTTGAAGTGGAGTTGATGTCATTTTGCAACTCGATGAAGGCTTGTCGCTTTTTGTCTAGAAGCTTGCTGATGGCCTCGTTGTTTTCATCAAACCAATCCTGATGGTTTCTTTGCTTCGGCCCAAGAATAGCTTTAGCTGACTCTGTCACCATTTTCCTGTATTGGGTCCACTTGTCGTTTGGATCTCCAGTCAGAGGTCCATGGGCAGTCAGCGCGTCGTCCAGGTGTTGTTGGAACGCTTCTCTTTTGACCGGGTCTTGAAGCCGTTTGGTATCAAACTTTGCCCTGATGAGCTTGGCTCTCTTGCGTTGGGTGGGGGCAATACAGAGTGCAAGGATGGCTCTGATCAGTCGATGGTCGGTCCAGCATTCCGCTCCTCTCATGGCTCTGGTGATCTTCACGTCACGTATGTCCCGCCTTCTGACAATGACATAGTCTATTAAGTGCCATTGCTTGGATCTGGGATGCATCCATGAAGTCTTGTACTTGTTCGCAAGCCGAAAGAGAGTGTTAGTGACTGTCAGGCCGTTTTCTGCACACATCGTCAGGAGTAGCATGCCGTTGTTGTTCAGCTTTCCTACTCCATGTGGACCCATCACACCTTTCCAGGTCTCAGAGTCGCATCCTATCCTGGCATTGAAGTCTCCCAGCAATACGAGTTTGTCGCTGCTAGGCGTGGACTTGATGACGGAGTCCAGGTTCTCGTAGAATGCCTCCTTGTCTTCGTCACTGCTAGTCAGTGTGGGCGCGTAAGCGCTAATGACAGTTGCGTGGCGTGATTTCGAGATGCGGAAACGGAGTTTCATTAGGCGTTCGTTGATGCCGGTGGGGAGATCAGACATGAGACGGAGGAGAGTGGAGCGTATGGCAAAACCAACTCCATGGATCCTGTCCTCATTTTCAGCTTTTCCTTTCCAGAAGAATGTGTACCCTCCATCAGGCTCGCAGATCAATCCTTCTTCAGCAAAGCGAGTTTCACTAAGAGCAGCGATGTCGATCCTGTAGCGGGCTAGCTCCTTGGCTATCAGGGCTGTTCTTCTCTGGGGTCTTTCTGTGGTGTCTCGGTCCAGCAGAGTGCGTATGTTCCATGATCCAAAGATGAGTTTCTTTTCCTTTGTTTCTTTCTGTTTTCGACCGCATTGTAGAGCTAATCTGCCAGCCGCGGCATGCTGGCCAGAAACGTTGTGAGGCAAGCAATGTTTGGGACACCTTTTCTAGTCCCCTCCCTTGCTAGGGTGAGCAGTGCTGTCCTAAAGAGGGCTGCTCAGTCGCCTGGGATGCTGCCGAACTCCTCTGTTGCCTCAAGTCAAGAGTCGAGCGACCACTGGTCCACAGGCCGCCTACGTGCAGGTTTGAGACTACGGCTCGCAGTAGTAACCGCTACCTGCCGCTTTGCCCCGCCCCCGTCGCTGTAGGACTTGTAGTGAAAAAGATGTTGCAGCAGGTGCGAGAAGACTACACAAAAAACCTGCGCTGAGAGAGAGATTTTGGTGGGGAAGTCATTGCGCTGGGACAACCCCACCCTCTCGGCCGCAGAAGTCAGAGTCCAGTGGCACGACGAGGCGTTACGACTGGGTACCCCCTTGGCTGCAGTGGATGGCCAGACCTTCTTCCGTGCTCCGGTGTGCCCTATGCATTCCACAGTGCCTTGCTGCTACGCTTTCTCAGCCGTTGAACCTTACTATTGGTTTCTTCCGCCTGGTCCGTCGAAGCAGTCTTCACATGCTGGGTGAGCAGAGCCCTATTCACCGAGGGTCTATGACCCGACGGTTACCCTCACTTGGTTTAGCCGACCTGTCGAAGTCGTTGCCCGGGGTGTGGCCGCTGTTGCATGTTAACAGCTACGGGGAGCCACAAGTGAGAGCTGAGTGACAGGTGGGGACCAAAGGCTGGCGAGCTGCCCTAGAAGGGCACGATATTCCCCCAGGCCAGAGGTACTGCCCCTCCCCTGTACACCCCATACACCCAGATATGAACAGGGAAATGCTACGTTATCTGCTTATTCTGTTACAAATAATCTGATGAGATAGGTGTGGAGTTAATTCAGTTGGGGATAGACAGATGGAATATTAGTGTTGTTAGTATGATACTTGAGTTCTTTAGATATTGTTTTCAATTCAGGAATCTGCCGCCTTGAGTTGGCTTTTGTTGAAGACAGAAATGTTGACAATAGTGTGGACCAAAGTGGGAAATTCAATTTTATTTAAACACAAGCACACACACGCACGCACGCACACGCACGCACGCACGAACGCACGCACGCACGCACACACACACACACTTATAAAATATTAAATCTCAAACGATGTACAATAGTGCAACATTAAATCTCAATGTTAGAAGTATTTAAGAAGTGAATTCCATCTGGCTGGATAATTATCAGGAACACTGGCGGCCTCTGCTGACCCAGTGGAAGAGTGCTAAAAGCTTACAGCACCTGGTATTCCCAGGAGGTCTCCCATCCAAGTACTAACCAGGCCCGACCCTGCTTAGCTTCCGAGATCAGACGAGATCGGGCGTTCTCAGGGTGGTATGGCCGTAAGCAAGAGCAGGTGCAAGAAAATGGCCTTTTGAAGTTAATACGCTCAAACTTATTTTCTTGAAACACTTATTCTGGTGGAGGTTGTCCATTTTGCTTTGTCACAGTCCAAACCTCAATGTTGGAGCAGCCTCCAATCCATTCCCCCCAAAAAGAAAAGGCTATATAGCCTATGAGCGTCATATCATCAAATCTGCCTAGATCGGCTCTTGGATGAGAGGTGAAACGCCTTCAAAAAAATCAAACACTATTCAACTCTGATAAATGAAATCAACTTAAAAGCAATGTGCCATGGCCGGGAATCGATCCCGGGCCGCTGCGGGCCAGTTGACAATTGCTGTAACAGACAACCTGATTGAAACCTCCTGAAGACCCCAGAGGGAGAGTTCGAATCCAGCTTTGGGCATTATCAAACAGAAGATATTTGATTGAAAAATTCACGATCATAAAAATGTTTAAAGAGCATAGCAGTGTATGTGAGGTTTATGAGCCAGAAATGCTGCTCTTTTTAGGAGCACAGCCATCTATTAAACTGTAGTTTGTGTCATAGCATAGTTTTATTGACAAATTCTAAATTGCAAGTAGCAGATATGAACAGGGAAATGCTACGTTATCTGCTTATTCTGTTACAAATAATCTGATGAGATAGGTGTGGAGTTAATTCAGTTGGGGATAGACAGATGGAATATTAGTGTTGTTAGTATGATACTTGAGTTCTTTAGATATTGTTTTCCATTCAGGAATCTGCCGCCTTGAGTTGGCTTTTTTTTTAAGACAGAAATGTTGACAATAGTGTGGACCAAAGTGGGAAATTCAATTTTATTTAAACACAAACACACACACGCACGCACGGACGCACGCACACACACGCACGCACGGACGCACGCACACACACACACGCACACACACACACACACACACACTCAGAAAATATTAAATCTCAAACGATGTACAATAGTGCAACATTAAATCTCAATGTTAGAAGTACTTAAGAAGTGAATTACATCTGGCTGGATAATTATCAGGAACACTGGCGGCCTCTGCTGACCCAGTGGAAGAGTGCAAAAAGCTTACAGCACCTGGTATTCCCAGGCGGTCTCCCATCCAAGTACTAACCAGGCCCGACCCTGCTTAGCTTCCGAGATCGGACGAGATCGGGCGTTCTCAGGGTGGTATGGCCGTAAGCGAGAGCAGGTGCAAGAAAATGGCCTTTTGAAGTTAATACACTCAAACTTATTTTCTTGAAACACTTATTCTGGTGGAGGTTGTCCATTTTGCTTTGTCACAGTCCAAACGTCAATGTTGGAGCAGCCTCCAATCCATTTCCCCAAAAAAGAAAAGGCTATATAGCCTATGAGCGCCATATCATCAAATCTGCGTAGATCGGCTCTTGGATGAGACGTGAAACGCCTTCAAAAAAATCAAACAAGATTCTACTCCGATAAATGAAATCAACTTAAAAGCAATGTGCCATGGCCGGGAGCTAAACGGCCCTAAACCGTTTCCCATTCATTTTCAATGGTAGTGCTAAACCACTACGGACGCAATATATTTCCGGCCGCTATCATCCCGTGGCGCTGTTCTGCCGTTTCTATGAAGAGCGGCTCCTCTCCGGAGGATCGGCCATTCTTGGTTCATTCTTTGGTAAACTTCGCTGAAGGTAAGTTTGGGCTTGATTTCCTACTAAATTAATGAGGAAACTTTTCGTAATTGTGCATAGGCTGTGGTCAATTTTGTCCTAAATTAGCAAGGAACGTGTTATAATTGGCCCTAAATTATAATGTACTTTATTTGTCATGCTACAATATACTCATATCTTGTCAAGCTAGTTTTTCATAAATTAAATTACACGATAGTGATGAATGAACTTGTTCATATTTTATATTCAAGTAACCGATTTACTTGTCGTGGCACTGAAATCTCGGTATTATTATTATTATTACTACAATTATTATTAGTAGTAATATTAGTAGTGGTAGTATTACATTTTATTACATCAAATGTGTGTTTTTGTTTCCAATGTCTTTGAAAGGGGATACTGTCCTCCTGCCCCCCCCCAACATGTTCTCTCACACACACACACACAGACGCACACACAGACACACACACACACCTACACACACACACACACACACACCATCACTTTCCAGTCCTTTCCTCACTAGCCACACCAGGTACTGACCTTCTGAACTCCTGAATCGACACCCCAACAACCTTGATCTTACACTTTCACACCTACATGATAATTGCATGTGTGCGCACACCCACAAACACACACACACAGACACACACACACACACACACACACACACAGACACACACACACAGAGCTTTACGCATGGTACCACACTTTATCTTTTACTGGCCTAAGATTCCTTTGATCACATTTATCAGGTGTGATTTGAAAAATGGGTGGAACTGTTTTATCAGTGTCTAATAAAAATGAGAAAATTAATAGACATTTTTCCTTTATGTCAGCTCAACATGCAGAAGCAATTCGCCTTTTTCCCTGGGAAACTTCGGGTCGTGTTCCGCAAGGGGCCTCTTGGGTTTCTCCTCCAGGAGCCATCTGATGAAGCCAAACGGGTGAGTTCCACTCCTCAGGACAAGTCTGCGGCCATGAGGGAGGACCTCGTACGGCAGAACGCTTTGGCCGTCATCCGACAAAGAGGGGGGATCCCTCAGATAAGATGGAGGTGCTGGGAGACTATGTCCTGCAGTTTGGTAAATATAAAGGGAAGTCATTCAGATGGCTTTTGCAGAATGACGTAGGATACACCGTGTATCTGATCAAGAACGTGCAGAGCGAGGAGGCAGCAGGTCTCTGTATGGCTGACAGCCACAGTAAGGACAGCCTCCAGTCATTTGTGAGTTATGCCCTCAGTTTCCAAGAAATCCAGGCTCTCCTCACTTATGAGGCCGGAAGAGGGGATGGAGTGACTGCCTCATCTGAAGACGACCAGCTGGTTGGATTTGGTGCCCGAGCCAAGAGCAGGTGGAAGGAGATCTGGGACAGCAGAGGTGATGGCTATGCTGATTTTGTCACAGGCAGGCGCTGCGTTCCAGGCACACGAATGTCCAGGTTGCAGCAGAACCTGCTGAAGAGGCAGCAGCCCACCACATCTTCCACACCTGCTGAGCATCCCATGAAGGCCCCAGCTGAGCCCCTGGGTATGCTCATTCCTTCATGTGACAAGTTCAATCTGGGAAAAGGTTTTTTTCTTTTCTACTAATAACCTGTAGCCGGTATTTTTGTCTTTAACACAGCCATGGAGGAGGACGTGGAGATGGAAAGGGAGATGCTGAGCATCCATAACGCTGATCTGCAAGTCCAGAGCTGTAAATACACCGTTACCACATTTATTTCATGTCAGACAAACAAAGTCCATGCCGTATCTGATTTCTATTGTTTTTCTTTTCATCTGTGTGCAGATGCTATGCCAGTAGCAGCAGCCGCCCTGCCGAGAGTGCCACCAGGAGCAAAGACAGGTTTCTGAAAAATAGGTTTCAGAGCTGGAGTTCCGTTCCTTTCCATGAAGAATTCCTCTCCAAATCTGAAACTTATCTTATTATTTTTGTGTTCCTGATGTTCCGGCCGAGTTCCTTTAATATTACTCTTCATATGTTGGTGTGATAATAACCGTCGTGAGGACTATGAATTGATCCGTGCAATGATGAGCTGATATTGACTATGAGGAGGAGGGTAAGTGTTTGTTTTTGTTCTCTTTGCTGCTTCGTTGAAAAACAGTTTGGATGCACGGGGTACGAACACGCGAATGCATGTTTGTTGACCGAGTCCCAATGCTCCTCCTGCTCGGCCTCGAGAGCGCTGATTAACATTGTCATTTCAATTGGTGTGAATGAGACCATTATATTGTTTTCATTTTAATGATGTCAAATTCTAAAAAGCAGGAGGAGTAACGATAAGGCTGCTTGAATTTCTACTAATAACGGCGTCTTCACAACTCATTGAATGTGAACTGACTAAACTAATGTTGTCTTTTTAGTTCCATCTGCCACACGCTCCAAAGCCCCACCTGGAGATACCGCTGAGCTACAGGCATCACTAGTTGATGGTAAAAACATTGTAATTCTGTTCATCCAATCAAGTGTTCTGCTAACTGCAGCTGCCTTAAATAAAGTCATTTCATTTTTGAAAATGACCGTACCTGCAGCTGTTCCAGCTTCACCAGGTGTGAAGAGGAAGAGACCTGTGCCCCTCCCCCCACAGCTGGCCTTCCTGGTGACAGAGACAGAGGGTCTCACAAAGGTAGAGGAGCCCCACTCAACTTCAGGTATGTTTCCTTTCTTTTTATTTAGGGCTGATGAACAACCTGATGTCTCTGTAATGTCCAGCTGACTGTTCTTTCCATGTTGTCATCAGGTGAAGTGACTGTAATTTCTTAATAGCAAGTCTGCACTTGTTTTCAGGACCTGACTCTTGCACGGCACAGACCTCTGACGGCAGAGTGCCTCCTTTGACGGACTCTACCCAAGACCAAAAGAGTGGTATGTTAAATCATGTAAATTTCCCCCATTCCGTGGGGTGTTGAACAATAATAAAGTGTCCCGGGGTGATTCAAATTGACACGATTCTTTGTCACTGACATGGAAAAAATCTGAGGTGTGAGCTCTGGAATGAAACCAAGTGTCCGAGGCGCGTGTTTGTTTCCTTGTATCGTGTGTTTATATCATGTGAGGGCGGGGGCACTGAAATTGTCTCTTCAGTAATGATAACTTTATGTTGTTCAACTGTCTTCTTTACTTTATCCTAGTTCCCATAGCTCCTGTTCCCATGCCTGTCCCTGACCACGACATGAGCAAGTGGATCTGCTCACAACATCAAAAGCTGTGGATGAGGACGGAGCTTCAACAACTTGGGTTGTGGCCTGGGTCCCGACCAGTGCATAACCCTGGGAACGCAATTTCTCTTTGGCGTCTTCCTCCTCAGCCGGAGCTACTGGACATGGTGGCTGAGCTCCCGTCCTCCAATTTTTTTCAGCTCCATCCATTTTTCATTTGGAAGCCAGAGAGCCACATCATGGTCAGGTTGAGGAACAATGACATCCTGCCGTGCCTCCATAGCTGTCCTCGTCCTCAGGTGGTCTCTGCAGGCGTGGGCAGACCTCGAGTGATCGTCAGCGTCCGTGGCCAGTATTTGATCTTTTCCTCGCGACTCTGCTGCAAGGCCTGTCGCAGGAACTGGTCCTGACAACCCTCCATGGGTGGAGAAGCTGCCCGTGCGCTTTACTAACCTTTTGCCTACATTCCTGACTTACAAGAAGGCTGCGTGCAAGTCGGTAACGGATGAACTGCGGCGTTCTGGCAAGTCACCGACCGATATGGCGAACCAGGTGAATGAGCTCATGCACCTCAAGTATGAACGAGCTCACCTGGCATATCTGCACGCTGTCCAGAACGTCAGGGAGGCCGAGGCTGGGGCGTACGGACAGAGAACCATCGGCCAGTACGTGAGGATGGAAGATCGGCCACGTGCTTTCGGGCCATACGAGGACCAAGAAGGTTGGGGTGGGGCGTCTGTGTCCGGATTCTACCTGACTGACTGCCTGCTGGATGAGTTCAAGCGTCAACAGCCGTCTCTGACCAAGCTCCTCCAGGGCACGTTGGGGCAGGTTTTCAGGTCGGACCGCACGAGGAAGATGGCGAGGAAGGTGACACTGGCATCTGGAGCCATGTCCAGTTTCGCAGTGATGAATGAGAACTGGCTCATTGTGTCCTGGGTGATGGTTCAGGCTGAGACAGAAAGGTCCCTGCGTCCGATGTAGCAAGGAATGGCCCAGAGGTACAGCCACGCTGGGGTGGAAAAGGCCGGCTACCACTGGATGGACAGGTGAGATCAGCCATCTTCTTTGTTTGCCGTCATTCAAACTGAAAAATGCTCCATGCTAACCCTAACCCTATCCATGCTGGAGACGTGGCGCGTTCAGAGGGTTCACATCCTCCGTGGTTGCCTCAGTGACCCAGAACTGTCTGAGGGGATAATGGACAGGGACGGAGGGACCCTTCAGCTAAACCACGTAGCGGGCGAAGGTGCCAAAGTCCCCGTCTGGATCCCTGTCCGTGGTACATCTCAGCAGGAGGGCTACCATTTCCAGCAGGCCCAGTGGGTCACGGGTACGCAGGTCTCCCCTGAACTGTTCCAGGCCCAGGCCATGACCGGCGTTGTGCGGTGGAACTTTCAGCGACCGGTAGACATGAAGAAGCCCGGCGCCGTCCTCCCTGCTGTCTTTGACCCTGCCTCAATGTGGGAGTTGAACTCTGCTTCCATGGCAGTGACGGGACAAGACAAGTGCCCTGCGTTCACCTCTCTGACAGAGACACTGGAGAAAGGTTTGGGCTGGAGTCCAGAGAACCGGGCTGCCGTCCGCTCCCTCTGGACTGGGACAAACACAAAATGCAGCAGAGGGATCGGCCTTCGGCTCTTGCGCCCCCTCCCGCTCCAGACGATGCTCCTGGGGCAACACCTTCCTCCAGCTGGGCAACAGCGACTGCTGTGCCGTCGCTTCCCCCTGCGCCACCTGTCAGCTTCCATCTCTCTGCTGCTGGACGTGTAAAGGAGATTCCAGCAGAGGACGACCAGGATCCTGAAAGATCAGTGGGCGGGTCAACGATAATCGGGTTTTTCAGAGCGGCATGTTGGAATTAAGGCCTTCGAATGATTGAAAATAAATAGATTTAGTTAGGTTGTGGTCAGTGTATCTCAATCTTTTGATGTGTTAAATATGACACTTTCTGTTATTAAGGGATGGATATTAATGTGTTTTCTCAATAGCCCATATCACGATAATATGAGTTACTAAGGATGCATTATTGCTTTGTTTGTGTTCCAGACGTCTCTGGAGCTTTGCCCCTGCCGCTGAAGTCCTCGCCGAGGAGCGCCCGCACTGGACCCATGAAGACTGGTGGTGGAGTGTTTGTCTTGGACCACACACGCTGGACTCTTCCCATGAAAGACGCTGTTGATAGTTTGCTGCAGTATCATCATGGGGACAAGGACATCCTGAGGCTTGTGGATCCAGACTACGCAGACACGGTCCATCGGTCTGCGGCCGATCCGAACAGCTTGCTCCGCCCCACAACCAGGTTTCACATATCCCGCTATGTGAAGCATCTGGCAAAGCTGTTGAACACCAGTTCTTCTCTGAACACCAGCCCAGAGAAGCTCCTGGAGACTCAACAGCTGTGGTACTCCTTGACAGAGGGGAGCAAAACAACCAGCGTTCCTGTAGTCACCATGGAGACGGCTGTTGTCACTCCTCCCACAGCCGCCCTGCCCACGCCTCTGACGCAGGATTCCATTGAAAAATTGTGCAGGGCATTCTAGAGATGGAGCAGCAGCAGCAGCGACCAGAGCAGAAGATGAGACAGACCAAACCCTGTCTGGCCTGTGGACAGCCCAAGTCTCCGTATGGGACGGGTGGATCTTCCATCCACTTTTTCTATCAGCAGGGTCCTGTTCGCTACTTCTACTGCTCAAGGAAGGTGCATCAGACTTATGCTGCTGAGGGACTCTCTGACCCCAGAATGCCCTTTGAACAATTTGCCGCGTCAGAGTTTTTCCAGAGGGAGCTGGAGGCCACCAAAAAGCGTGTGGAGGACAAAGCTCAGAGACAGATCGGCTGTGTTTAGCTTCATGATGGCGTCTCAGATGATATTCCTTCATTACCGCCACCCTTTCTCCACTCAGAAGACACCCAGGTTTCCCAGCTGCCTCCGTGAACATGTGCTCCCACTCCCACCTTGTTTGAACCCCCGGTTCTCAGTGTCCACCTTCCCTTTTGCCATTTTATGGGGATCTGAAAGTTAACTTTTGCTGTTATGCTAATGACTACTGATAAATAATGAAATGAAGCCACCTCCCGCTCAGACTGTCACCGTTGCATTGTGGGAAATGTAGTATTGGCCTGTGTAAAACATCTGCGGCCTGTGGGCCGGTTCTAATAATAAATCAATATCATCCCGGGGGCCATAGAAAACCCTCGACCTTGACTCTGACATATGAGCTTTAAATGATTTCTTTTGACTCCCATTTATTTGGCTGTTTGGATATCATCTTTGCTAGTGTGTGTGTGTGCGCACGCTCTATGGAACTGGCATAAAGGATGTTAAAATTAGTCTGAATTAGTCTAAATTAAATAAAAATGCATCCATTCATCATTCCCAACAGGCGGTGTTTGATTAGAAACTCTTTCTGAACTCTGGTGCTCTGAAACATCTCCGCTTCCATTTTCAGCTGTTTTTATTCTCAATAACATCAAATCATCCATCCAAATCGTGGTCCTGTTGGACCACCAAAGGACAAACACTTTCCATTTAGCACGGACAAAAAAACCCAAATCCTGTTTAGCAATGAAGCTGTGGGGAGAGTTTGAGGAGCGTTTGTGAGGAACACGCTGCCATATTGGGTCCAAGCTGCTGGGGTTTTTGTTGTTTCCAGGTGAATCGGTGGGCAGCGGCGTTACCACCTGTCTCTGCCCCCCCCCCCCTCTCTCCCCGTGGTCGTGGTCACGCCGGGCATCTTTACTGGTCCCGTTTTAAACAGGTTCTGTTGGGAACAGGTGTTCTCCAGAACTGTATTCCAGGCTGCTGTGCTGAAGGGCTGTTTTCAGTAGCAATAGAGCCAGAGTGTGCCTGCTCCATATGAACCCCCCCAGGCCGTGCTTTCCTCCTGGCTGAGCCATAATCAGCTCTGGATGGACTGGTTCACGCTTGGACTGAGTCAAGATTTGATAGCTTGACTGATTCTTACAGTTTTTGATCAAACCCCCATCTGCTGATTCCAGGAGATCTTTAAAGGATCTCAGAGCTTCAGATTTATGAAGCCTGCTCAGCCCCCGGCAGCGCTGATGAAACCATTTCATTCCTTCAAAAAACCAGAACATGAAGCTCCAGAAAAGGTTTTGGTATCAAGTTTCCAACAGAACGAGGACAAGTGGGTAAAAGCGCCACTTTAAAGCCTCCAGGCCTCAGAAAACATCCACCTTTAGGATGCCTGACTTTAGAGGATCGTCGGTTCGCTCCGAGCACAAGAACAAACATGTTTAACCTCAATCCAAGAACATCTGACCTGAAATGATCAAAACCCTTCAGCGTAAAAAGATGGTGGAGAGAAAGCTGCTGGGAGGTTCTCAGAAGAGAAGTGGCATTAAAGCCAGCTGGAAGAGTCCAGCCTGCTTCCTGCTCCTCCAAACAGGCGTCTCCACACCAACACTGAGGAACACGGGCTTCTGTTCTTCCTTCTTCTCTTCTGACTATTGTGTGTTTGATGAATGCAGCATCCACTCACTGCCCCCCCCCCCCCCCCCCCCCCCCCCTCATTTACACTGCTCCTGGTTTCACAATGCTCCTCAGACAGATGCAACCAGAGACACTGATGCCGTCAGACAATAAACCTGAGTGTTGTTGTGTCCAGTTATTAACATGTTCCATGCTTTTCCTTCTGCAACAGTTCATCACACCTGCTCAGGGAAACCTCGGTGTAAAGGAGGTGAAGCCGTGCCTCAGTGACTCTACTTTGCTGTTTTAGAAACTAACAGTTATTAGATGAATATACAGTGTGCACGTACGCGCACACGTGTGTATAAACACTTAATACACGCGTGTGCGTGGATGTAGACTTTTTAGTACTTTGGGTTCATAGACTTTTTAGTATTTTGCAGATACGTGTCTGTATATAAACCAGATCCTCCTGTAATAAAGAACTAAAGGCTGACTGTTGTCACGTGACCTGTCTCCGTCTGTGTCCCATGATGGAACCTGCCTGGAACATCTGGTCCACAGAAAAAGCAAAACAGCTCACAGAACTGGTCCAGTTTAGACCCAAAAATGACAATAAATAATGAAAATGTGTGACACAGTAGAACAATGGACGAACTTTCCATTGGTCATTGACAGTTTCACTCATCGTCATCAGAATTCATCAAAAATATTTAAACCAACAAACTACACACAGAACCGCAAAGTTTAGAGCTTAAAGGGAGCGACAGCTGAAGATTTAAAGCTCAACGCAGCTGAAGAAGTTCCAAAAAGGAGAAATATCATGTGGTGCTTTACCGCCACCCGGTGGACACGCATGGAACTGCAGACAATAGTTAAACGCGCTCCGACACATTGTGACCTCTGCTGCTCCTCCTGGACTCCAGGGCTGCAGAAATATGCTGCTTTTACAAGTCTTTCAAATCTGTCAAGCATCATAAATCTTATTTATTTAACCAGGTTGAATAATGGTGGAGAATGGTGTCCTTAAAGCGTCTTTATTTTAAAGTGAACAAGAACAGTTCGGTCCGCGTTCACAGAGAAGCGGAGAGACCTCGAGAGAGTCCAAAACAAGTCCGCGAGGAAAACTCTCAAAAATAGTCAAGCCACAGGAGTCAGGGTTTGGCGATGAAAACCCTCCGCCGCTGGCAGACGGGAGTTCTGTCCTTAAATCTAACGGGAGATTGAAGAGAGACCGCAGGTGCGTGTGTCTGCGGGGCCAGCTGTGGCTGATGAGCGGCTCCTCCACGCCCCCTGCAGGTAGACACCAGCAACAACGTTCCCAGAAACTGGGAACTCAACAAACCAGTTTTTAAAAGTATTCCTTTCAGACTAAGCAGGAAGACTGAAGACCGACAAGGTGAGTGGAAACGAAGAGTATTATTGAAAAGAATTGACAGTTGTGATTGGAGATAAAATCAAGATTTGAATCAATGAGACTTCATATTTAGTTTTAGCACAAAACATCGTTATACATTATAAATGAATAGGGCTTATTTAACATTCTTATAGTCTGGCTTTAGTTATAGTTGAATAGTCTTTCTAAGTGAAGTTTAGTTTATTTTTCTGCTCTTTGCTACTGATCCTAAAAGAACTTTAAACCCTCCCAGAATGCTTTAATGGCAGTAATATATAGGCCATAAAGCTGTGATTAGGTTTTAAAAATGAAAGTGAAAGTATTCTCTTCAGACGAAGCAGGAAGAGCAACATTTTTGTGACAGGTGAAAAGCTCATAAAGTTATTAGAGTTGTTCAACAGTCCAGGTTACAGCTGGATATTTTGGTATTATTTAAGACAATAAACTTTAAAAATAATTAAATAAATCCACACAGGATCACAGGACACCAACAGGATTTTGGGTTCATGTTGCACGTTTTCTCACAGTGGTTTATTGTTCTATGTTGTGGAACCACTGTGAAAGAAATGCAGGAGTGGGTGTCATTTCTTTCATCTATTTTAAATAGAGCAGTGATCTTTGAGGACTTGGATTATAGAAATAATTGAAGAGGGGAACAAAGGAGGGAAGTTAAAAAGTCCTGACTAGTATGTTTATGTAGCACCAGATAATTTAGTGGCTGAGCTGAAGACAGTCCTTTCACCATGTTGGCCTGTGGAAAACCAGTGTTGTGGGCCCGATGGACCAGCGTCCCCGTCGTTGCCGGACCACCGTTGGCCACCAGTTGGGTTTTGGGATCAAAGTGGGGGCGTTTCCTGTATCCGGTTCTCCTCACGGATCCATGACTACAACATGTTGCTGCAAGTGCAGAGACGTTTGCTCTGGAAAGAACTTTAGAGCACATTCAGTGCTGCAGGATGAGGGGCTGGAAAAGGTGCCAGTTCTTTTCTCACTGCAGGGAACAGTTAAAAAAAGCAGCTTAAACTCTGACAACATGAAAATTATACAGAGACATCATTGATTTATTGATTCAGTTGTTATCCAGAATGGATTAGAAATGTTCCTGTTTGATAAAAATGCAGTGAATTGGGATTATTTAACTCCAACCTCTACAGATTATTTACCTTCATCACAGTCTCATCACTATTTCTGATGTTTCCTCAGGATGGACGAGGACAGAGCAGAGTCCACAGTGCCCAGCTGTGTGTCCCTGAAGAGTGACCGGTCCAAACATGATATATTAAACTTCAGAAGTTCAGAGGAAATGTAAGAAAACTAAAGCGTGATGATGTGTTTGTGTGGCAGCTGTTAGTCACATTAACAGCAGCAGGTTGTGAGTTTATTATTGGAGATGTTTAACACTTAAACCTCAGACAGTCATATAGTTACATACTTAATGTGAATATTGTTGATTAGAAACAAGAATCAGGTTTAAACTGAAAGATGAATTCAGACATAAATGCTGGAACAATATTGAGTCTTGATCAGGTTTTTTCATCCTATAAATCAAAGGACTAATAGAGATGTGTTTCATAGTGAGAGGGGGGAGCACATCCTATCAAACTGGGACCAGTCAGCTCCACCAGGAGAGTCCTCTTGTTCACAACCTGGAAGCAGATCTGGAGATGCTGAAATGAAGCCCAAACAAAGTAAAACTGTTCAATATGAGATTTAATTTGTGATGTTATGAATTTGTAGTTGTGTTGATGATTTATTATAGATGGAAATCATTGGTTTACTTATGTTCAGGAAGTGATCTGCAGGAGGTGATAGAAGGTCATAAGATGAGTCTGAAGAGAAGATGTGAACATGTGACTGAAGGAACTCATGAAGCAGGAAGTGGAACCCTGCTGAACAAGATCTACACTGAGCTCTACATCACTGAGGGACAAAGTGAGGAGGTGGACACACAACATGAGGTGAGACAGCTTGAGAGAACCTCCCAGAAGAACATCCAGGACACTCCAATCAAGTGCCAGGACCTCTTCAAAGTCTTATCTGAGCAACAGAGACACATCAGAGTGGTTCTGACCAACGGTGTCGCCGGCGTTGGAAAAACCTTCTCAGTGCAGAAGTTCAGTCTGGACTGGGCAGAAGGTTTGGAGAACCAAGACATCAGTCTGGTGCTTCCGCTCTCATGGAGGGAGCTGAACTTGATCAGAGATGAGCAGCACAGTCTTCTCTCACTGCTTCATGTTTTCCATCCAACATTACAGAAGATCAGAGCAGAAGATCTGACTGTCTGGAAACTTCTGTTCATCTTTGATGGCCTGGATGAAAGCAGATTTTCACTGGGTTTCAACAAGCATCAGCTCATCTCTGATGTCACACAAGTATCGTCCGTTGGCGTGCTCCTGGTGAACCTCATCCAGGGGAACCTGCTTCCCTCAGCTCTCATCTGGATCACCTCCAGACCTGCAGCAGCCCATCAGATTCCTCCCTCGTGTGTTGACACGATCACAGAAGTACGAGGCTTCACTGACTCCCAGAAGGAGGAGTACTTCAGGAGGAGGTTCAGTGATGAAGATCTGTCCAAGAGAATCATCTCACACATCAAGGCCTCCAGGAGCCTCCACATCATGTGTCTGATCCCAGTTTTCTGCTGGATCACTGCTATAGTTCTGGAGGACATGATGACCAGAGACCAGAGAGGAGAGCTGCCCAAAACCTTGACTGACCTCTACTCACACTTCCTGAGGGTTCAGATAAAGAGGAAGAAGCAGAAGTATGGAGGAAAGCAGAGACCAGAGGAACTAAATAAGGCTGATAAAGAACTCCTTCTGAAGTTGGGTAGGCTGGCGTTTGAACATCTGGAGAAAGGAAACATCATGTTCTACTCAGAAGACCTGGAGCGATGTGGACTGGACGTCTCCGAGGTGTCGGTGTACTCAGGAGTTTGTACAGAGATCTTCAAGAGAGAGAGTGTGATCTTCCAGAAATCAGTCTACTGCTTTGTTCATCTGAGCGTTCAGGAGTTTCTGGCTGCCGTCTACATGTTCCACCGTTACACCAGGAAAGACACAGTGGTTATAAATCAGTTCCTAGAATATTCTGAACCAGCCACATCTCTTGATGACTTCCTCAGGAGAGCACTAATGAAATCTCTCAAAAGTGAAAATGGCCACCTGGACTTGTTTGTTCGCTTCCTTCATGGTCTCTCTCTGGAGTCCAATCAGAGGATCCTGGGTGGACTGTTGGATCAGAGGAACAGCCACCCAGAAACCATCCAGAAGGTCCTCAACAACCTGAAGGAGGTGAACAGTGATGGAATCTCCCCAGACAGAAGCATCAACATCTTCCACTGTCTGATGGAGATGAAGGATCAGTCAGTCCATCAGGAGATCCAAGAGTTCCTGAAGTCAGAGAAGAAATCAGAGAGGAGACTGTCAGAGATCCACTGTTCAGCTCTGGCCTACCTGCTGCAGATGTCAGAGGAGGTTCTGGATGAGCTGAACCTGCAGCTGTACAACACCTCAGTGGAGGGACGACGTCGCCTGATTCCAGCTGTGAGGAACTGCAGGAAGGCCGTGTAAGTAGAGATTTTTGGGGCCGGACATCGGCGTTTAAATCAAGCGAGTGGATCATGTCAGGTAGCACTACCCCCTCCAGTGGTCATTCCTTCAATTCTTTATCTCCATTGCAGCGTCCATAAATTAAAAAACACAACAATTCATCCAGAAATGTTCAACACTGGCTGGTGTTGGATTGCAGTACCTCTCGTGTGTCACTGCCAATCCGCGTGTTCTTTAAATGAAGACTTCAAGTAAACAAATGTCAATTTCAAAATGTATTTAGCAAACAGATGTATTTAGCAAACAAATGTATTTAGCAAACAGAATCAATTCAAGATACAAATATTACAGAGCTCCGGGCCAGTTCATAACCCTAGCAACAACAAAGTCAATTGTCAGGGCATGAAGTCTGACCGCCTAACTATCCCTTGGCCCAGTCTTTTATAGAACAATATATGTAAATTATTGATGCTAATTCAGTCCAATCCAGTCCTTCTTCTTGGATGACCTCATCTTCTTCTTCCCGCCTCATTTGGTGTTGGTGCAGTCCTTCTTCTCCATTATCTTCCCAGATAGCCAGGTCAGAGGTCATTCCCGCCGAGGAACTTATCAACACCAGTAAACTATTCTGTCACGTTTTACGATGGGGGTCTACCACTTTCCTTCTGACTGTCTCCTCCTGGCTCCAACTGTCTAAACAACATTCATGTCAAGGAAGGGTCAACTGACTGCTTATCTTTATTCCACTGATTAAACATTCTACTATTCCTAACTTCTAAAGTGCTTATAACAGAAAACAGAAACATATGGTACAACACATGCTAATAAAATAAAGACAATTCTCTTCAATCCCCCTTTTGGCCTAGCCTATGCTAGGCCA
This sequence comes from Takifugu rubripes, assembly GCF_901000725.2. Lineage (NCBI taxonomy): Eukaryota > Metazoa > Chordata > Actinopteri > Tetraodontiformes > Tetraodontidae > Takifugu > Takifugu rubripes. The sequence goes on from NC_042305.1 coordinate 2,285,612, forward strand.
ATACTAACAATTCATTGACCGCTCCCTTTGATGTAATCAAGAATAATATAAGTTTAATCATGGTGCCATCCTCTTTGGATGTTCCTGGATCTGTCCAAGCGTTCTCTCTGAATTACCTGCTGGGGTACATTGATTCCAGTGATACCAGAGTTAGGGTTAATGTGTTAGAGTGTTAGTATGTTAGTATGTTAGGGTTAACATGTAATGTTCACTCTACAACTTCAACGGGACCAGTCCACCTGTGCTCTGACCACTTTCACTTGATGACTCTCAGAAGAACCCACTCAGCTGTGTGTTGAGTTCCTGGATCCTTACTGGATGTGGTTACTGAAGTTGCCTGTTGGGAGAAAACTTGTTTTTAGTTGAACAATTTATATTTCATACAAGTGCTGGGCTGGCCTATGGATTTTCTGCTCCTGGTCCCAGAAAGGGAACACCCCGCTTGAGCTCAAAGGGAGTGAATCCTGTCCGGGAGCTAACAGAGCTTCTTACTGACATCAAGGCAATTGGAAGCGCCTGTGTCCATTTCATTCCCCTGTGAGCACATATCTTGCCAATTTTGCTCTTCAGTTTGATTCATTCTTTCTACCTTTGCCTAACACCTTCTTTACTTCTTGAAAATCTTTCTTCTTAAAATGAGTTCTATTATCAGACCTAATTTGTTTGGGGAAACCGTGTGTCGGATTAATCAAAAATTTAATAACTATAAAACTTTTTGCATCTTCTACTTCTACGGGAACCGCCTCTGGGCAGACAGTGTATGCATCCACTGCCACCAAGAGGTATCGGAACCCATTGACTCGGTCTATCATATCGGTGAAATCTATAATTTTCCTTGCCCTGCCATGGAAACTCATGTGGTCGAATTGTTGATTTTACATTAAATTGTGTGCATATTGAACATTCTCTGCATCATTCATGGTTTCCCGCAGTGTGTCAGGCCGTGGGCCTCTTCCAGAACGGCATCTAACAGACCGGGCGGGAGAACAGGTCTGCCGTCTGGGCCCCGCCAAATTCCTTCAACTTTCACAGCCCCCCTTTTCCTTCCAAACTGTTTTTTCATGTGGAGAAGCTTCTTCTTGATCACAACCAAGTCTTTCCCTATCGTATCTTGGAAGAATTTCATGAACTGTTTTCTCTGCCATCAACAAATTGTAACTTGGTTTATAACCTGCTGCCTTCTTTGCTGCCTGATCTGCAGCCTCATTACCTCTTCCCTCCAGAGAGTTCTCTTTGCTGTGACCTTTGCACTTTACGACTGCGACCTCTGCTGGTTCCATGAGTGCCTGTGCCGATTACCTCATATCTGCCTCATTTTTTTTTAAGAGAGCCTGATGCTGTGTTAAAACCTGCCCGCAACCAAAGTTCAAGTTGACAAAGTTCTAAGTGAATCGCTCGCACTACATACGCTGAATCTGTATTGATGGTCACTCTCTTTCCCTTTGATATTTCTAATGCTCTAATAACTGCCTTCAATTCTGCAAGTCGTGCTGACTCTTTACCTGTTATCTTTCCTGTTTCCACTTCCATTTTCTAACTATTGCCTAGGCAGCTTTCAGCCCCTCCTGTGGGTTTCTGAAACAACAGCTATCTGTGATTAATATTTCATCTGGATCCTTTAACAGCTCCGCCTTGAGGTCTACTCTGATTTTTTCATCTTTCTTCACTTTCTTCTCACATCTGTGTGGTTCACCCTCTCCTATACCATCTGCCATATTGATCCCTTCATGTGTGTATGTTATGTGTGATGCCGTTAAAATCTTGTCCATCCTGGTCTGCCTAAGTGAGGTCATGGTAAATGCTGCTGAGCTGACCAGTGATACCACACTATGTGTTGTAAGAACTGTCAGAGCGTAACTAAATGTGCTGTTTTTGTAAAAGTTTTGCTACCCCTGCTACATGCCTTACACTGTATTATCCTTGCATACATTAATACTTTCCTTTCACCCCCTTTTTTCTGAAAGAGAACACCATTTACTGTATGTTCTCCTTCAGAAACATCCAAAAAGAAAGTATCCTTATAATCTGGAACTGCCAAATGTGCAGCTGTAGTGAGTGCCTGTTTAAGAGCAATGAACGCTTTCTCTCCCTCAGTTGTCCATGTTAACCGAGCTGCCAAATCACGCATTCCCTGTTCATTTACCATTGCACGTAGGGGCATAGTCTTTTCTGAATATGTGGGAATAAAATATCTACTATAGCTCGCGAGACCCAGAAATAACAACATTTCCTTTACAGTCTCTCATGCCACTCATTCTGTTCAGCAAAGTCGACCTGCGCAGCCACACCTTCAGGCCCAACACACAAACACGGTGATGTAATCATCCAGAAATTTCCCTATAACTTTTCTCTAAATGTATCCTGATACACCTCATTATTCTCACGGTCGTAAAATAGGGTGACATGATAGGGATCAACTGGCGGGGCAAAAGGACTTAGCATCGACAACCAGGGCCTCCAGCTCTGAAACAATGCCACAACACCGACACCAGGTGAGGTCTCAGGCTCAAGTTCTCCCCAATAAATGTCCGCCCACACCCCCTGTTCTGGCGAGGGTGTCGGACTCATCAGCATTTGTCCCTTCACACCTTGGTGTGAAATACAGCAGTTCAGTTTCATTCCATTAGGAAATTGCACCAAAATACCTTTATCTCCACACAGAATAGCTGCTCCTGTCCTCACCAGGAGATCTCGTACCAACAGGTTTATATGGCAATGTGGTGAAATCAAAAAAGGGTGCAACACAGTCTGTCCGGCAAAATGAGTCACTAATGGCACAGAAAACGGCAGTCTCTCCGGTCTCCCTGAGAACCCCACAAGCTCGACGGTGTCAGATGAGATTGGCTCCGGTGATAAATTCCATGAGATGGTGGAACACTGCCTGGTACCTCCGCGTAGTTGTGATATGGACAGTCCCTTTGCCAATGACCATACCCTTTGCAGGCGTGACACTGATCTTGGCCTAAGTACCCGCCTATCAAGCCGTATCCCTGCCCGCCGTGTCTCCCACACATGCCTCCCCTTGGACTGACCCAATAAGGGTTTATTGGAGCAAAATCTTCTGGCGGACCTAACTGATCTGGCTGCACCTGCCGAGAAAACTGCTGAACCATCTGTTTCTCTTCCTTTTGTTTATCATTAAGCTTTTTCCGTGCCTCATCTAACTGCATTTTAAGGAGCTGTTCCTGCGCTGTCATCACCTCCTCTTTCTTTCCCTGTTGTTTAACTTTAAATGTGTTGATGTGGTGTGAAAGATGTCTCTCCCAGACATCCGCCGTACTGCCTGGAAGGTCAGGATTTCCTTCCATGGCTTCTTTTACTGACTGTGGAAGTCCTAAAATTATTGCCTGACGGAACAAAATGGTGTGTAGATTATCTGAGCCAGGATGGCAACCTGTGGCACACATCCATTCCTCTTTACACCTCGCAAGGAATCCATGTGCCGACTCACTTTCCTCCCATTTAAATCTTAAGTTCTGCATTGCTCCTGGAGATACTGGAAATATCTGTCTCATAGCTTCACCAACCCTGGTTGCACAAGGGCCAAAACGTGCAGCGTTAGGTCTGTCTTTAATACCTGCTGCTACCTCGACCTTATCCAAATCCCAGAGAGACACTTGTCTCCCTAGAATTCCTCTAAAATCTCCCATCGCCAGCTGCATGCTCTGTGTTAAACTGAAAAGGCTGGACATCCACTTGCCGCCTCCCTCTGCAGGTGGGGGCATCTTATCCACCAAACAATTAATGTCTGTGATAGCAAACGGAACATATACTGGTTCCTGTCCTCCTCTTTTCTGTATCAGAGGGGCCTGGAACTGCGGCATTCCTGAAACGGGCCCCTTACTCCTCATGTGTATTCCTGTTTGACCTGCCTCCTCATTATTTATGGCCCCTGTCAACGGTACACCTCTATCCTCACACTCACTCTCTTCCCCTGATTCTGATTCATAATTTTCCATACTTGAAGCTGGGTCTTTTTCATATAATTTTGTCTGAGCTTCAACGGGCTCCTGAAGATCCGATTCTCCCATAAATGTAGCTGGAAGTTTGAGGGTGTCTGTCTTACTCTCACTCTCCTCTTTATCACTGCCATAAATCAGTCTTGCCTTCTCCTCCCTGAGCTCAGCCCTGGCAAATCCTCCTGAGGGATCAGCTCTTTTCTCTTGTTTTGTTTGATTGTTAAGTCTTTTAAAGACATTTAATGCAGATTTTTGACTGTCCTGTTTCTTAAATATAGTTTGTTGGGAGATTTTAGGGCGAACCACTTGACCTTTCTCTCTAAATTCAAATTTTCCCAAGCTATCCTCAACCTCTTCCTGTCTCTGTTTGATCCTGCTAACCTGTCTCCGAAGGTCCCACACTGTCTCACGTAAATCCTGCATTTCTTCATTTCTGTCCACATCTAACTGACCACTATTAGTAGTCAAAACTGGCAATTGATATGGGGGTAAGGAAGAGGTAGTAGGTAATACTGGGTAAAGAGTGGTGTTAAGTGTCAGTGTCTGGTTTGGATCTTCTAATGGAGGCTTCTCCACATTGGGCACTCGTGTGACCCCCCTCGATCTGCAATAGTGCACCGCTGCACATGCCACAGCCACAACATGTATCCTTCGACGCTTATCTTCTAACTCCTTACCCTGTTTTTTCCATGATTTTCCTGCTATAAAACCTTTGGATTTTGGATTATCCAAATGATCCTGTAATCTAGTGTGAATTTCTGACTCCCACTTACACAATGCTTCAGCTAAATTAACCTTCACCTCTGGAGGGGGAAGTACCTTTTGCTTCTGAGCTTCTTTCCACAACTTTTTTATTGCATCCAATTCTCCTTCCCTGTCCTCTTCTTTCATGCCACTCACCACCTGATCAAGAGTCCACTTCCACTGTTCTTCCACAGACCGGGGATAGGGAGAGCATTCTCCCTGATCCCAACACGCTTTACCACATTCCAGTTCCATCTTTAACTATGCTCCCAAGTGAGATTGAATGTGAATGACTCCAACGGTCAACTCAATGCCTTAGTGAAACAAGTTTCTAGACCAAACTTCGTTGGTCCGGTTCCACTCTGGGGGTTAATTCCCAAGGACAAAGAGCCTTTTAATTCACGTTCACTCTGTCACTTTTCCAACCCACACAAAACACAAATCTCGGGCGTCGGGAGTGTCCGTCCCGTCAACTGCGCTCCGAGTCCCAACCCAAATCTTTTTCATATACAGTGCACTGTATATGCAATACAGCACTGTACTAGTTCCGGTTTACTCTAACCGTCTATTCCCTGTTTTTTCAACAGTACTTCCGGACTCTAACCGTTCAAATTTACGGACTCTAACCGTACTTAGGGACTCTAACCGTTCAAATTTACGGACTCTAACCGTACTTACTGCAGTCGTTTCAATATTTGCAATATTGTATCTGGAATTTATAACTAGGACACTTCAATTGACAGTGACGACAATTTTTTGGAAATTGCCAATGTGCAGAACTTTTGATTAAACAGGTGTCTGCTTACCTTTTATTAGGGATCCCTTTGTCGTCAGTTGTCCTCCGAAGTGACCGTTGTTGAATTCTTTGCCTCAGATGTCTTTTCTGTCTTCATCACGTCGGGGTCACCAAATTGTTGGATTGCAGTACCTCTCGTGTGTCACTGCCAATCCGTGTGTTCTTTAAATGAAGACTTCAAGTAAACAAATGTCAATTTCAAAATGTATTTAGCAAACAGATGTATTTAGCAAACAGATGTATTTAGCAAACAAATGTATTTAGCAAACAGAATCAATTCAAGATACAAATATTACAGAGCTCCGGGCCAGTTCATAACCCTAGCAACAACAAAGTCAATTGTCAGGGCATGAAGTCTGACCGCCTAACTATCCCTTGGCCCAGTCTTTTATAGAACAATATATGTAAATTATTGATGCTAATTCAGTCCAATCCAGTCCTTCTTCTTGGATGACCTCATCTTCTTCTTCCCGCCTCATTTGGTGTTGGTGCAGTCCTTCTTCTCCATTATCTTCCCAGATAGCCAGGTCAGAGGTCATTCCCGCCGAGGAACTTATCAACACCAGTAAACTATTCTGTCACGTTTTACGATGGGGGTCTACCACTTTCCTTCTGACTGTCTCCTCCTGGCTCCAACTGTCTAAACAACATTCATGTCAAGGAAGGGTCAACTGACTGCTTATCTTTATTCCACTGATTAAACATTCTACTATTCCTAACTTCTAAAGTGCTTATAACAGAAAAAAGAAACATATGGTACAACACATGCTAATAAAATAAAGACAATTCTCTTCACTGGATATAAGTTCAAAGGTCAATCCAGACAAACCAACATAAGGCAGGAATAATAGGAGCCACAAGTTAACTGACTATCATGAAATTACTGTCATGTCATTAAATCACTTTTGTTTGTTTGTATACATCGTATTCTAACGACAGAAAAACACATTTTAACTAATGACACGTGACTATTTTGCTTCATTTGTTCAACGTAAAAACAGCCGGCCTCGTTGATTTAAATGGGTGTTTTAGGTCTTTGTGGCGGTTCTGTTTGGAGCCTTTATGTGACCCACAAAGTTGTTTGACCCTTTCCACACCCGTTAGGTGGCAACTTCATCACTAGCAACAAAAGGTGCAGTGAAAATGATTTGAAGGGAAACGGGCAGATATAACAGAAGCTGAGGGCAATCGATGCAACCAGAGACTCTGATGTCATCGATCGGATCGCTGAATTAAGACTTGACGCACGATCGTACAAATTAGATGAAATGCAAAATATCCAAAGAGCCGATAGACAGATAAAAAGATGCACGTTTCTTTAAACCATTTGCTACAATCATTTTAAATATTGAGTAATTATGAGCTGTTCTAAAATAAGACAAATGTTGAGAATAATTCAGTTGCATTTCAGATCTGATGGTCGTTCAAACTGTTGCTCTACGGTGTTGAATTTAGCTTTTCCAGGAAATGAGCTACATTTGTGTTGAGGTAGATTCTCAGATAAGTTGATGAGAAATCCCAAAGTTTGACTCACTATTTTTGTTTCATACACAACAGACTGTCTGGTAGTGTTCTTTCAACGAGTCATTGGGAAGTTGTGGCCTCAGCAATGACGTCAAACCCTTCTCATCTACGGGAGCTGGACTTAAGCATGAACCAAAACCTGACAGATGCCAGAGTAAAGTTACTGTCTTCTGTAATGATGCATCCAAACTGCAGACTGGAGACGCTCAGGTCAGGAGGCCTCTGTTGGCCTTTTCTAAATTTCTTTACATTTTCTACTTTTCTCTTCATTTTCAGATTTAGAAATGTGTTTTTATTTGCCCCATTTATTCCTTTTCCAGGCTGGGGTGCTGCAGTTTATCAGAGATCAGCTGTGACTCTCTGGCCTCGGCGCTGAGGTCCAATCCCTCCCATCTGAGGGTTCTGGACCTGAGCTACATCAGTCTAGAGGATTCTGGGATGAAGCTGCTCTGTTCTGGACTGGAGAGTCTAAACTGTCAGCTGGAGACTCTCAGGTCAGCTTCCTTTTATCTTCGACATAACAACTAAACAATGAAAGGCTTCAAGATAATCTCCATTGACTTTTGGAGAAGAGAAGTGTAGTATGAATTTAAATGAGCCATCGAAAGTCAATTTTATAGATACTTTTTAACTATGTTGTTGCTGTAATATCCCAGTTTATCAGTGGGGGCAGAGCTCTCCTGACTCCAAGGGCCCTGATTAAATAATGAAATAAAATGAAATAATGATTTTGAGCAAGTGTAATATGACTTTTCCTCCAATAAGAGATCATTTCTTGCCATGATTCCTTTTCCAGGCTGTCACACTGTAGGTTATCAGAGATCAGCTGTGACTCTCTGGCCTCGGCGCTGAGGTCCAATCCCTCCCATCTGAGGGTTCTGGACCTGAGTTGGAACCAGCTGGAGGATCCAGGAGTGAAGCGGCTCTGTGGTGCTCTCCAGGATCCTCTCTGTGAGCTGGAGACTCTCAGGTCAGTCAGAGATGATCCAGTACTTTCCCAGGTGTAACTAGTTAGACAATAACTGTTTACATGTTTGATCTTTGTTATAAACGTAGTGTTACAGTTCTCAGAAAAAAGACCACACAGGACAGATTTGCAGTATTAAATTGGTTGTGGAAATCTGTCCCATGTGAGGATGGTCATCAATGACTAGAAAGGAAGTATCAGTTGTAGATTTGTCTTGTTTTATTTTAGGCTGGCCACAAAACCGCCCAAACATTCAGACCAATCAAAAATGGTTCTTCCTGTCTTTTAAAGATCAGAAGGAAAACTAGAAACCCCAAAAAGAAAGCTGCTGCAGTGTGCCATGCCCCTTCTCTACTGAGAAAAGCCATCCCAAAAAAGAGAAAAGCCCAAGTGTGAAGTGAGCACCCTGTTAAACCTTGGTACCGAAAGCCTGCAGTCATTCTCATCTTAGGTGGCTTCATTCCAGCCAGAAGCCCAAACCTGCCTCCCTCTTAAAGGGGCAGCAGGTCAGTCCAACCACAGAAACCTTCATGAAGATCTGAAGCTTTCAGCATCCACAATTGTTGCACCTCACTTCCATTGGAGTCCAAATCAGAAGTCAACAAGTTGATTCTACACTGATTCTACACAATGCAACCATTTTAAAAAGGTTTCCATCCATAAGTTTTCACGAATATTTAGATAAATCTGTTTGTTCATCGCCTCCTTCTGTTGTAATGGTCATTAAAGAAAATGACCTTATTGGAGTTTTTCTCCTCACAAATATGACTTTCTATGAACGATGCAATAAATGCAGCTTGCAATCTAAGACAATATGGAAGTATGTGTATATAATAGTAGTGGAAGTAGCTCATAAAATAATACATTTGCTCTTCTCATCGAATCTTTCTATGGTATTAAAGAAAAACCTGCTCTTAGTCAACAACATCTAAGACATCAACCAAAAATCCTAATTTTATTCAATCTAATATAAAACAGTAGAGAAGACTCTTTCTGCAGAGACACTGGTGGCAGGAATGCAGAAGTATCACCTGCTCAACTTGGAAGGTGGAGCAGAAACCACCAGCTGAGAAGGTCCTCAGCGAGAGGAAGTGGTGGAGAACCATGAAACTTGCTAAGCTCCACCTCAGCTCCAGAGACGGGCTGAGCTGGAGCTGTGGCACCAGGTATCGCCCAGAAGAGCCTCCAACAAACAAGCTCTTCTCTTGGGAGGAGAGGGCTTTGAATCTCAGCTCAGTGTGCTTGTCTCTAGTAGGTGGCAGCTGCACCTTTTCCTGAGGTCCTTGTTGATGCCCTGAGGGGAATTGATGCTCCTGCAATGTTTTCTGGCAGCATTGAGCTTGCAGTGGGGCAATCAAACACACTGTGGGGGGGCTCTCTTTCCTTCTCTCATCTGGAGAACAAGTGACGCCAGCTGCCAATCATTGTTGGAGAAATGTGCAGTCAGGGGAACGATGCGTCCAGACTATAGCCACCCTTCCAGCATCCAGCAGTGTCTAAAACCTTTGATTTGGTTTCACCAGAGAGTGTAGGGATTGCAGGGTCGCTGCAGCATCGCCCACAAGCTATCAGGAGTGGGTCGCTTTGTCCCAACTCCTGACAAGAGTTGAGTGCTATTGAGAAATGTGGTCTCACAAACTTGGAAGGTATTTTGACCCACACACACTTTACATACGGTGGAGATCTTGTCCAACCGCCCTGAAAGAACCCAAAATAGGAACATACGGCAGATAAGCCGGTGCAGGACCAGAGGTTTGTTGCTTGTAAGCTGTGTTTTGCTCTGGTACATGTTCATTTTTATTTGTCTTCTCTCAAAATAATTGTTATTTTAGCCTAAGTCGCTGCAGTTTATCAGAGACCAGCTGTGATTCTGTGGTCTCGGCTCTGAAGTCCAACCTCTCCCATCTGAGGGTTCTGAACCTGAGCTCCAACACGTTGCAGGATTCAGGAGTGAAGCGGCTCTGTTCTGGACTGGAGAGTCCAAACTGTAAACTGGAGAGGCTCAGGTCAGTCTTCATTTTTCTACCTATATACCAGCTGCTAAGATGGTGAAGTGAGGCTGTTCTCAACACTGCTGTGATGCACCACATTAAAAAAATTCCTTGGAATATCGTGAATTCAGGTCTGACCCAACTAAGAACTAACGTAGGTTTAGTACTGACGCAGATAACATGCAGACCTGCACCGTATAACCTCATCCTGCATTTTTCAGATTGATTAAGTGCAGTTTATCAGAGATCAGCTGTGACTCTCTGGCCTCGGCGCTGAGGTCCAATCCCTCCCATCTCAGAGAACTGGACCTGAGTGGGAACCAGCTGCAGGATTCAGGAGTGAAGCTGCTCTGTGGTTTTCTCCACTTTCCAAACTGCCGACTGGAAACTCTGAGGTAAACACCATTCTCAAAAATGTCCATTATTCCATCCGAGGGTCCTCACACTTTCTGAGTGTGTGTGTTGTGCCCAGTTCCTTCAGGAGGGAGGGCCACACGGGGACCACTTATTCATGATAAATTGATTTAAGGACAATGAAAAAGCCGACAGATGGTAACCAAAATTAGACAAAACTAGGTGAGGGTGCCTGGTAGACACCAGCCAACGAGGAGGGAGATGGTGAGGGAGACAGGAAGTCATCTAAGACAGGTTGTGCCTTTAAAGATGAGCCACAGGTGAGATGGATCTCCATGATGAGATGGGAGGGAAAGAGGTGGGAGAACCTGGGAAGAGTGAGGGCCAGAACAATATATATTCTCCTTTGGAACAGTGCAAACCTGAGAGGTTGGAATTGTGGTAATTACATATTACTATCATTTTTTAACCTGTAACTAAATTAAATATTTACTGATCATGCCTTTGATTAACCTTTCAGATGAATACTGGTTTCACTTATAACCTTATAAAAGTTTCCCTTCTTTATTTAGATTAAGGCACTGTAGCTTATCAGAGATCAGCTGTGGCTCTCTGGCCTCGGCGCTGAGGTCCAATCCCTCCCATCTCAGAGAACTGGACCTGGGTCAGAACCAGCTGAAGGATTCAGGAGTGAAGCTGCTCTGTTCTGGACTGGAGAGTCCAAACTGTAAACTGGAGAGGCTCAGGTCAGTCTTCATTTTTCTACCTATATACCAGCTGCTAAGATGGTGAAGTGAGGCTGTTCTCAACACTGCTGTGATGCACCACATTAAAAAAATTCCTTGTAATATTGTGAATTCAGGTCTGACCCAACTAAGAACTAACGTAGGTTTAGTACTGACGCAGATAACATGCAGACCTGCTCCGTATAACCTCATCCTGCATTTTTCAGATTAGACTACTGCAGGTTATCAGAGATCAGATGTGGCTCTCTGGCCTCGGCGCTGAGGTCCAATCCCTCCCATCTCAGAGAACTGGACCTGAGTGGGAACCAGCTGAAGGATTCAGGAGTGAAGCTGCTCTGTGGTTTTCTCCACTTTCCAAACTGCCGACTGGAAACTCTGAGGTAAACACCATTCTCAAAAATGTCCATTATTCCATCCGAGGGTCCTCACACTTTCTGAGTGTGTGTGTTGTGCCCAGTTCCTTCAGGAGGGAGGGCCACACGGGGACCACTTATTCATGATAAATTGATTTAAGGACAATGAAAAAGCCGACAGATGGTCACCAAAATTAGACAAAACTAGGTGAGGGTGCCTGGTAGACACCAGCCAACGAGGAGGGAGATGGTGAGGGAGACAGGAAGTCATCTAAGACAGGTTGTGCCTTTAAAGATGAGCCACAGGTGAGATGGATCTCCATGATGAGATGGGAGGGAAAGAGGTGGGAGAACCTGGGAAGAGTGAGGGCCAGAACAATATATATTCTCCTTTGGAACAGTGCAAACCTGAGAGGTTGGAATTGTGGTAATTACATATTAGTATCATTTTTTAACCTGTAACTAAATTAAATATTTACAGATCATGCCTTTGATTAACCTTTCAGATTAATACTGGTTTCACTTATAACCTTATAAAAGTTTCCCTTCTTTATTTAGATTATGGGACTGCAGCTTATCAGAGATCAGCTGTGACTCTCTGGCCTCGGCGCTGAGGTCCAATCCCTCCCATCTCAGAGAACTGGACCTGAGTGGGAACCAGCTGAAGGATTCAGGAGTGAAGCTGCTGTCTGATCTCGTTGAGAATCCACACTATGGGCTGGAGACATTGAGACATTTCTGGTTGTAGCCAGTCAACTCCCGCTCATCTGCTGCATCACTCACTGACCACTGGTGAAGAGCGTCTGTGGAAACATCTGCCGTCTACTCCCTCCATAGATGAAAAATTCAGTTTTTAAAAAGCGCTGGTGGACTTTCAGGAGATCAGTCGATGGTCGACAAAGCAGAAGCAGCTTCGCTTTGAAGTTAAATTAGTTCCTGGTATCACACAATGCTTCTTTATAAAGTTCTAAATGGCTCCTCGACCACTCTTATAAGCATGGAAACATTCTCTTAATTGTCTCTTCAAATGTCTGTATTATACGTTACTATTTTACATCATGCCTTCAGAATCTTTAGGGTTTAGTATTTACTGTCTCTGTGACATGGAGCATTGGAATATTTCAGCTGCAGCCAGCAAAAACCCATCAGAATGACGGCTATCGGTGGGAACCACAGGTCATTTGACTTTAGTCAGTCTGTTCAATGTTATAGGATTTATTGCAATCTAATAAAAACTATGAATAAATGTGGGAAATAGGAAATAAAAAGAAGCAAAATGACCAAATAAAACTCCCATGAATACTGTAAATTTAAAGATGTCAAGAATGGAATATCAGCTTAAATTTAATCAAACATAAAGTGAAAAGGCCTCCTTTAAGTTTACTGCAAAAATAAACACAAAATCAAGAGCGACACGCGCCAGAAACGTCTCATTCTCTCTTCTGTCTCCACTCATTCTTTTATATTCTCTTAAGATAATGGGGACGGGGTCGTGTGATAACAAAACAACCTCATTGGGGACTATATTTTTGTTGCAAGAACTTTGGCTCTTCAGAAGTTTCTATGTTGGCTTCCACAGATTGTGCATCCACTAGAAACTCAGTGTTTTTGAGGAACTACCAGGAGTGGCTGGAGTGGAGGCCAATGACGCTATAGCTACATATAGGTACATATAGATCACCGTTATCCTCAACCCAAAAGACCACCAGTTGGCGCAGCAATACTAAAGATTGGAGGTTGTTGTCGTTGCGCAGACGCGGAGTGATATCACGCACAAACGTGGCCTATGTTCTATATACCGTATGTTCGCGACCAAAGGGCGCACGGTATTAAAAGGTGCAGCCTCAGTTACGGGTGCTATTTCTGTATTTAACACATACATCAGGCGCTCCAGATTATAGGGCGCGGGCATGGTAAAACATACCGCTACGATAGCTTAAAACATGCATGCTAGCGTGTATTTAGCAATTTTGCAAAAGCCGGCAACAGACAACTATGTTTCCAAAATTAAAATGTTCGTATTTTTCGTATTTTGTTATTAAACCCCGGAGGGCTGAAGCAGGACCGCTGTTAAAAATGTATCAGTCCGCGCTTCCAGTTCTGGTGCAACGTCCAGTTCTAAATGTATGAATCCGCGTATTGACGTTTCAACGTCCCATCAGTAAACGGAGAGATTTGGATATAGTCCCCCTGAGGTGGTGTTTTTAGAGCAGTTCTTAACTACTTTCTCTTTGCCTGATAAGTGGTCCAAACATTATTTCACTTCCCTATAAAATACTCTAAAATTTGCCATTCAAGATCAGATACCACCAGGTATAATTCATCCTCTAAATTTTCACAATTTCTTATTCTGTCAGGCTGTTTTTAAACCTTTGGCAACATCAAATAAAGTACTCAACTGGTATTATGTCAGGCTGGTTTACATCCCATTAAAGAAGCCAGCAGAAATAAAGCACAACAGTTACACAGACTACGCACAATAATATAGAGGATATAAAAAACAGTGTAGAGATGGGTTTGTGTCACTTTAGTAAAATCAAAGCATTTTTCTTTATGTGCCAGCAATGAACACAATCTAAGAAGTCTTTGACACTAAACATATGGAGCTCCTATAGAACAAACTAAAGATTTGTTGTTATGAAGATAAAGAAATGCAACATTTCCCCCAGAGAAACGATGGCGATGGAAAAAGCCCTGGCTGTGTGTGTGCATCACAGCAGGCGTGGGTTCTCCTCTCTGGAGTCATGCGGGGCTCCTTTGAAGGGCAGATGAGGAGGTTGGTTACAGATTCCCCTCAGAAAGATGATTACGGTGCCAAAGGTCATCACCGGGGTGACCAGGAAGAGGCAGAGTCGGTCTACTGTACGAGCGATGCCGCTCCAGTTATCCTTCTCCTGTCAGGACCAGACATTTACGCCACTTTTGATCTTTTTAAATCAGACTTTGGGTTGAGGACTCTGTTTGAACCATCTGACCTGATTGCAGCGCGGCGTCTTCCCCTCTGGACTGCATGAATTCTTTTATTTCACTCAAAAGGGACAAAAAAGGAAGCAAAATCCGTCCCCTGCTGAGCCATCGGATTTCTGTGTGTAGCAGCAGGTCACCATATTCAGTTGGCAGCTCCTCCAACAGAACCTTGAATGTTCTGAGCTGTTTCGCTCTGGAGCGGATGCTGTTGATGATCTTCACCACAGGAGTCATCACGTGCTCAAAGCCCATCACTCTGGCCCCGTCTGTAGTGGGCCGCCCCGTCTGTAGTCGGCCGCTCATAGCGGGAGCCCCGTCTGTAGTCGGCCGCTCACAGCGGGAGCCCCGTCTGTAGTGGGCCGCTCACAGCGGGAGCCCCGTCTGTAGTGGGCCGCTCACAGCGGGAGCCCCGTCTGTAGTGGGCCGCCCCGTCTGTAGTCGGCCGCTCATAGCGGGAGCCCCGTCTGTAGTGGGCTGCTCATAGCGAGAGCCCCGTCTGTAGTGGGCCGCTCATAGCGGGAGCCCCGTCTGTAGTGGGCCGCCCCGTCTGTAGTCGGCCGCTCATAGCGGGAGCCCCGTCTGTAGTCGGCCGCTCATAGCGGGAGCCCCGTCTGTAGTGGGCCGCTCATAGCGGGAGCCCCGTCTGTAGTGGGCCGCTCACAGCGGGAGCCCCGTCTGTAGTGGGCCGCTCACAGCGGGAGCCCCGTCTGTAGTGGGCCGCTCACAGCGGGAGCCCCGTCTGTAGTCGGCCGCTCCTAGCGGGAGCCCCGTCTGTAGTCGGCCGCTCACAGCGGGAGCCCCGTCTGTAGTCGGCCGCTCCTAGCGGGAGCCCCGTCTGTAGTCGGCCGCTCACAGCGGGAGCCCCGTCTGTAGTGGGCCGCTCACAGCGGGAGCCCCGTCTGTAGTCGGCCGCTCCTAGCGGGAGCCCCGTCTGTAGTCGGCCGCTCCTAGCGGGAGCCCCGTCTGTAGTGGGCCGCTCACAGCGGGAGTCCTGTCTTTAGTCGGCCGCTCCTAGCGGGAGCCCCGTCTGTAGTCGGCCGCTCACAGCGGGAGCCCCGTCTGTAGTCGGCCGCTCACAGCGGGAGCCCCGTCTGTAGTCGGCCGCTCATAGCGGGACCCCGTCTCAAACCAGATTAAAATTGTGCTATTCAGCCACCTATTTTATTTTTAGAGCTGATTCAGAAACATTCTAATAAAGTGAGACTCTACAAGGCAAATATTTCTTTTTTAAGGCTCTTTATATGTGATGCAATTCTTATTGAGCAAAACAGGCATTTAGTGCATCAGATGTTTGGGTTGGTAATCTTGCCCATGAAGAGGATATTATCTGAGCTGTGGTCAGTGATGATAACCATGAAGGGACGATTAAACTTCAGGACTGGAACATAATAATAGGAGTGAAGTGTTATTGTGATGCCTGTAGCAGCTGCGGCAGTGGCTCCAGCCTCATCGACATCCAGGGTAGCTTGATGGACAACCTACAAGAAATACCAGACATAACTAATTGTCAGAAAGAAATCTGTGCTCATTGTTGATGCTGTTCCTGTTTTCCATCTTTACCTCTGAGACTGCCAGTTGTTGCCCCTCTGCAATACCACTCAAGTCTGCCCTGTCACCAAACATGTCTACCATCCCCATTTCAGTCAACACAGTCTTCAGTGAGTATGACGTTTTGATGGAGAATTTGGGAATATAAACACTGTATTTCCTGGGGAACAGACACAACCATGAGGTGACGGACAGGAGCCAACCGCCACATCAATAACCAAGAGTTAGCCGTTGAGTCTCCATTTTACTTCCTCCTGGTAACGTATTGCGTCACTTCCTGTCTTCTCAATCGTTCGTTGGTTGCATTGTGCACGGTGTGTTGTATTCACTTAATATTGAACACTTGGTGTGTTGTATTCACTTTACTTAAAATTTGAACGCTTGGGACATTCCAGTCACCCGATAACAACAGTGAGAAACAACCCATATGAAACAAATACAGGGCTTCGCCGATTATTCGCCTCAGGTCTCGGTGCCCAGCCATGTCTCAACTTGTCTAAGCCTGTTTGTGTGTGTAAGTGTGTTGTATGCATGTGTGTGTGTCCTTTTCTTGATTCTCTTGTTCTCTTTGCTGTTTTTATCCTTTGTGAGGCACTTTGTGCTACCTAGCGTATGAAAAATGCCATATAAATAAAGATTGATATTGATATTAGCGTTAGCATGGCCTCACCGTCTGTTCCACCCGGTGTCTTTGTCTGTTCAGCGTGTGAAATGTTTAGTTACTCCTCTGCCTCCCTTAGTGAAGGGAATAGGTGCAGAAAGTGTAGTTTATTTATGGCTATGGAGGCGAGACTTAGCGAGCTTGAGACGCGGTTCCGCAGCTTGGAGTTAGCTGGAGTTGCGTCAGGTAGCCAGGAGAAGCTAGCTGCTGCGGAGCCGCCTAGCGTAGCTTCAGCTAGCGGTCCCCCAGCAGCAGCCGAGCAGCCGGCTAGCCAGGGCGGCTGGGAGACGGTTCGCAGGAAGCGTAGCCCAAAACAAAGGCCCACGGTGCCCCACCACCCGCTTCCTGTGGCTAACTGCTTTTACCCACTCGGCGACACACCCGCTGAGAAACCGACCCTGGTAACCGACTCTGTTTTGCGCTACGTGAAGCCGACTCCAGCGACCATAGTTAAGAGCATTCCGGGGGCCGGAGCGGGCGACATAGAAGCAAATTTACGGCTGCTGGCGAGACGTAAACGTAAATTTGGTAAAGTTATTATTCACGTCGGAGCCAACGACACCCGGCTTCGTCAGTCGGAGGTCACTAAAATTAACTTGGAGTCGGTGTGTAACTACGCAAAAACGATGTGGGACTCCGTTGCATTCTCTGGTCCCCTCCCCAATCTGGCCATCGAGGAGATGTTTAGCCGCATGTCGTCGCTGTCACGGTGGTGCCCCGATAACCAGGTGGCCTTTAGACAGTTGGAACACTTTTTGGGGAAAACCTGGTCTGATCAAGAGAGACGGTGTCCGTCCCACACGGGATGGTGCCTCTCTCATTTCTAGTAATTTGGCTAATTTTATTAGACCTAAAGTGACCTGACAATCCAGGGTCCAGACCAGGATGCAGAGGTGTAGTCTTACACACCTCTCTGCTGCTTCCTTAGAACCCTCATCCACCAACAATAATATATTTAACACTATAGAGGTAGTCTCTGTTCCACGGTTAAAAGTTCCCCAAGCACAGAGCAGGGGAGCGGTCAATCACCATAATCTTATTAAAATTAATACCAAAGTACAAGTTGGAGAAACTAATATCACAATTATCCAGTTCATTTGAAAGCCTGACTCTTGGCATCACTCATCTGAACTGGAAGACAAAAAAGCCACTTCTGTTTGTAGTTGTATATCGGCCCCCTACTGGGCCACATTCAGAGTTCCTGTCTGAGTTCTCTGATTTCTTATCTGACTTGGTCCTTAGAACGGACAAAGTCATTATCATTGGAGACTTCCATATGGACGTTATAAATGACAGCTTCAGAAATGGCTTCATTTCATGACTTGAGTCAGTTGGTTTCCTCCAGCAGATAAACCAACCTTCCATATCCAACCTTTTTTTTTATCTCTAAAGTTCTTGAGAAGGTGGTGGTGACTCAGTTACTGGAGCACCTGCAGAGGAACAGCCTGTTTGAGATGTTTCAGTCAGGCTTTAGAGCTCATCACAGCACAGAAACAGCACTTCTTAAAGTCACTAATGATCTTCTCATAGCTTCCGATCATGGGCTGGTCTCTATGCTGGTTCTGCTGGACCTCAGTGCTGCTTTTGATCCAGTTGATCACAGCATCCTGTTACAGAGACTGGAACATGTGATTGGGATTAAAGGGACAGCACTAGACTGGTTTAGATCATATTTATCTGATAGATACCAGTTTGCTCATGTCCATGGTGTTCCCTCCTCATACAGTAGGGTTAGCCATGGAGTTCCTCAAGGTTCTGTACTCGGACCAATCCTCTTCACCTTGTACATGCTTCCCTTAGGGAACATTATTCGGCAGCATGGGATAAATGTTCATTGTTATG
Source organism: Takifugu rubripes (assembly GCF_901000725.2). Classification (NCBI taxonomy): domain Eukaryota; kingdom Metazoa; phylum Chordata; class Actinopteri; order Tetraodontiformes; family Tetraodontidae; genus Takifugu; species Takifugu rubripes. Next base: position 2,304,064 of record NC_042305.1, read on the forward strand.
CTGATGACACTCACGCTTTATTTATCCATGAAAGCAGAGGAGACAGAGAAGTTAGTGAAGCTTCAGACCTGTCTTAAAGACATAAAGTCCTGGATGTCTTCAAATTTCCTCCTCCTTAACCCAGGAAAAACTGAGGTCACGGTGTTTGGTCCTGAACCTCTCAGGGATAGATTAGATCACATGATCACTCTAGATGGTATCTCATTAACATCTAGTCTCTCTGTGAGGAATCTAGAAGTAATTTTTGACCAAAATCTCTCCTTCAACTCACACATTAAATTAGTCTCTAGAAGTGCCTTTTTTTACCTGAGGAACATCACAAAGATCAGGAAGCTACTGACCCACCATGATGCTGAAAAGTTAGTCCAGCATTTGTTACTTCCAGGCTGGATATTAGAGTTGAAACAGAGCAACCCAGCAAAACCCTGCGTGAATGAACAAAAGACACAAACACAGGTACCTTGCAAGGGAGAGCGAGCAGCAGTTCACTCTGGAACACCCTCCGTCGCTCTGCTGCTCCCCTGCAAATCTCCTTCCTTTATTCACATCAGCTCATTATCCATGTGGAATTTTCACCTTCTCCCAAGATGCTTTTAGGGTTTCAGATAACAACCTCACAGTAAATCTGGTGCTCTGGACAAGTGTACTAAATCTAGAGAGGTGAAAAACACTGTTTCTTCTCCATGCACTTAGGTGCTAAACATACAAATGCATTTAAATGATAACAATATAATAATTATTCTCTCTCTCACATACGCACACATACACACACATACACACACATTTGCTGTAGAAAACACTGATAATGAGCACATTTGACATTAGGCCCCTCACCTGAACATTTCAGTAGGGTTGATGTTCACCTGTTTCATGTCAGTGAAGACATCAGAGGCATGGAACCTGCATCCATCCTCACTGGCAGCCAGTGTTTGGAGTGGGATCAACTATCAAAATTCAGAACCAAATCATGTCTGTGTTTGAACCTGTAGCCTCCTTTTAGCTGAGCTGGTGGTACCGTCACTACTAACGTACCGTTACAGCTGCTACGGGGACATTTGGGGGTTCTCAAAAGGGGCCCCGTTACCTGCTCCACTAGTTGCTGTAGCTCAGAAACACGTCTTTAGCTGTCTCCCGTCTGTAATGTCCAGATGGGACAGTTAATGGATTAATGGAGAACCTTTCTGTGTTCCAGCCCAACGGTCGGAGCAGGGAGTGCATCTTCTCAGAGATAGTGCTGGAAAACAATTACACAGCTCTGCAGAATGCTAAGGTTGAAGGCTGGTACGTTGCCTTCAGTCGGAAAGGGAGGCCCATCAAAGCCTCCAGGACAAGGCAGAACCAAAGAGAGGTCCACTTCATCAAGAGGCTCCACGCAGGCCCCCCTCCCTTCCCCAACATGGACCAGAGCAAACACTTTGAGTTTATCTGCTTTTCAGCCACAAGTCGAGCAAAGCGCAACAGGAAATCAGGCACCGTTTCCTAACAGCGAGACAAAAGGAGGCAGATATATAACAGATCCAACTTTATTTTTGTATATTTTCATGCAAAAATGTACATTGAAATATGGCTTTAACACAATAATTGTAATAATATTCCTGTAAAATGGTGCTGTGTAAATAAAGAAAGAATAAAGGAAAGTGACAAATTGATTTTGGAGGCTTGTTTCAGAGGTGAACAATGATGGTGAGTAAGACACAGAGAGGGATGAGTAGAGGGAAATCTCTACCCATATAAGCTGTGATCTTTTGAAGACAATTCAGATCATTTCTGTTTGCAGTATCCTGCACGGTAGGAAATCTGGAACTACTTTATAAAAACCAACACTGCCACCTGCTGGACATATGGTGCATGTACACTTAGATTTATCTATTTAAATGACCACGAAAAGAGAACTCTGAACATCATAGATTGGCCAGAGATGATCAACTGTCAGCCACAGAAGCAGGAGACGTCCACGCATTGTTACTAACAGTGCACAGTGACTGTGGTGGGACGTGGAGATGCTGGGAGACGTTTGGTGGAGCGTCTGGTCCATGAGGAGGTGTGTGGAATAAACCAGAGTCTGGTCCAGGAGGAGGTGTTTGGAATGAACCACTGTCTGGTCCATGAGGAGGTGTTTGCAATGAACCAGGGTCTGGTCCATGAGGAGGTGTGTGGAATAAACCAGAGTCTGGTCCAGGTGGAGGTGTTTGGAATAAACCAGAGTCTGGTCCAGGAGGAGGTGTTTGGAATGAACCAGGGTCTGGTCCAGGAGGAGGTGTGTGGAATAATCCAGGGTCTGGTCCAGGAGGAGGTGTGTGGAATGAACCAGGGTCTGGTCCAGGAGGAGGTGTTTGGAATGAACCAGGGTCTGGTCCACGAGGAGGTGTTAATAACCTGGTTTGCAGCACAGTGGATGGACTCATCTGTTGCTCCTGCTGTTGCACACTGGCTCTGCTCTTGCTCAAGGTCATCAGCATCAATGTCGCACATGCAGCCGAAGCTGCGGGTCGTTGTTTTGAAGGCCTGAGGCGGAGCCGTCGTTAACACATGTAACTCCTCGCCGCCCTTATCATCGCGTTGGGGTTTTGGATCTACCTTCGGCCTCTGATGGTCACCTGATGCCTCAGTCCCCATGAAGGCAACGGACAGCGGCTCAACAAGAGTTGACTGGACCGGTTTGGACGGCTTTGACCCAACTGGAGTGTTTCCCTCTCCGCCTGTGCTCAGTCTGGGCAGCGCCACACAGGGATCTGAATCAAGGGTGGGCCCGACACCACGTGTTGGGTTCCTAAGAACCTCAGGTTCCTCCTTACATCTGCTGTCTCCTTTAAGCTCTGCATCCAACCATGCATGCTGGGTTCCTGCGGTGGTGTGCTGCCTGTGCTCCACCATCACCGTCCTCCATCCACTGTAGTGCAGGAAGTCTGACAGACTGCTGATGTCGCTGTCGCTGTCTCTCCACTCGTCAGTCTTACTACAGTACAGCAGCACCCCATCTTCTGCAGCCTGAAGCCTGATCGGACGAGATCGGGCGTTCTCAGGGTGGTATGGCCGTAAGCGAGAGCAGGTACAAGAAAATGGCCTTTTGAAGTTAATACACTCAAACTTATTTTCTTGAAACACTTATTCTGGTGGAGGTTGTCCATTTTGCTTTGTCACAGTCCAAACGTCAATGTTGGAGCAGCCTCCAATCCATTCCCCCCAAAAAGAAAAGGCTATATAGCCTATGAGCGTCATATCATCAAATCTGCCTAGAACGGCTCTTGGATGAGAGGTGAAACGCCTTCAAAAAAATCAAACAAGATTCAACTCCGATAAATGAAATCAACTTAAAAGCAATCGGCCATGGCCGGGAATCGGTGCCATGGCCGGGAATCGATCCCGGGCCGGTGCGGGCCAGTTGACAATTGCTGTAACAGACAACCTGACTGAAACCGCCTGAAGACCCCAGAGGGAGAGTTCGAATCCAGCTTTGGGCATTATCAAATAGAAGATATTTGATTGAAAAATTCACGATCATAAAAATGTTTAAAGAACATAGCAGTGTCTGTGAGGTTTATGAGCCACAAATGCTGCTCTTTTTAGGAGCACAGCCATCTATTAAACTGTAGTTTGTGTCATAGAATAGTTTTATTGACAAATTTTAAATTGCAAGTAGCAGATATGAACAGGGAAATGCTACGTTATCTTCTTATTCTGTTCCAAATAATCTGATGAGATAGGTGTGGAGTTAATTCAGTTGGGGATAAACAGATGGAATATTAGTGTTGTTAGTATGATACTTGAGTTCTTTAGAAATTGTTTTCAATTCAGGAATCTGCCGCCTTGAGTTGGCTTTTTTTGAAGACAAAAATATTGACAATAGTGTGGACCAAAGTGGGAAATTCAATTTTATTTAGACACAAACACACACACACACAGGCACGCATGGACGGACGCACGCACGCACGCACGCACACGCACACACACACACTCATAAAATATTAAATCTCAAACGATGTACAATAGTGCAACATTAAATCTCAATGTTAGAAGTACTTAAGAAGTGAATTACATCTGGCTGGATAATTATCAGGAACACTGGCGGCCTCTGCTGACCCAGTGGAAGAGTGCAAAATGCTTACAGCACCTGGTATTCCCAGGTGGTCTCCCATCCAAGTACTAACCAGGCCCGACCCTGCTTAGCTTCCGAGATCGGACGAGATCGGGCGTTCTCAGGGTGGTATGGCCGTAAGCGAGAGCAAGTACAAGAAAATGGCCTTTTGAAGTTAATACACTCAAACTTATTTTCTTGAAACACTTATTCTGGTGGAGGTTGTCCATTTTGCTTTGTCACAGTCCAAACGTCAATGTTGGAGCAGCCTCCAATCCATTCCCCCCAAAAAGAAAAGGCTATATAGCCTATGAGCATCATATCATCAAATCTGCCTAGAACGGCTCTTGGATGAGAGGTGAAACGCCTTCAAAAAAATCAAACAAGATTCAACTCCGATAAATGAAATCAACTTAAAAGCAATCGGCCATGGCCGGGAATCGGTGCCATGGCCGGGAATCGATCCCGGGCCGGTGCGGGCCAGTTGACAATTGCTGTAACAGACAACCTGACTGAAACCGCCTGAAGACCCCAGAGGGAGAGTTCGAATCCAGCTTTGGGCATTATCAAATAGAAGATATTTGATTGAAAAATTCACGATCATAAAAATGTTTAAAGAACATAGCAGTGTCTGTGAGGTTTATGAGCCACAAATGCTGCTCTTTTTAGGAGCACAGCCATCTATTAAACTGTAGTTTGTGTCATAGAATAGTTTTATTGACAAATTTTAAATTGCAAGTAGCAGATATGAACAGGGAAATGCTACGTTATCTTCTTATTCTGTTCCAAATAATCTGATGAGATAGGTGTGGAGTTAATTCAGTTGGGGATAAACAGATGGAATATTAGTGTTGTTAGTATGATACTTGAGTTCTTTAGAAATTGTTTTCAATTCAGGAATCTGCCGCCTTGAGTTGGCTTTTTTTGAAGACAAAAATATTGACAATAGTGTGGACCAAAGTGGGAAATTCAATTTTATTTAGACACAAACACACACACACACAGGCACGCATGGACGGACGCACGCACGCACGCACGCACACGCACACACACACACACACACTCATAAAATATTAAATCTCAAACGATGTACAATAGTGCAACATTAAATCTCAATGTTAGAAGTACTTAAGAAGTGAATTACATCTGGCTGGATAATTATCATGAACACTGGCGGCCTCTGCTGACCCAGTGGAAGAGTGCAAAAAGCTTACAGCACCTGGTATTCCCAGGCGGTCTCCCATCCAAGTACTAACCAGGCCCGACCCTGCTTAGCTTCCGAGATCGGACGAGATCGGGCGTTCTCAGGGTGGTATGGCCGTAAGCGAGAGCAAGTACAAGAAAATGGCCTTTTGAAGTTAATACACTCAAACTTATTTTCTTGAAACACTTATTCTGGTGGAGGTTGTCCATTTTGCTTTGTCACAGTCCAAACGTCAATGTTGGAGCAGCCTCCAATCCATTCCCCCCAAAAAGAAAAGGCTATATAGCCTATGAGCATCATATCATCAAATCTGCCTAGAACGGCTCTTGGATGAGAGGTGAAACGCCTTCAAAAAAATCAAACAAGATTCAACTCCGATAAATGAAATCAACTTAAAAGCAATCGGCCATGGCCGGGAATCGGTGCCATGGCCGGGAATCGATCCCGGGCCGGTGCGGGCCAGTTGACAATTGCTGTAACAGACAACCTGACTGAAACCGCCTGAAGACCCCAGAGGGAGAGTTCGAATCCAGCTTTGGGCATTATCAAATAGAAGATATTTGATTGAAAAATTCACGATCATAAAAATGTTTAAAGAACATAGCAGTGTCTGTGAGGTTTATGAGCCACAAATGCTGCTCTTTTTAGGAGCACAGCCATCTATTAAACTGTAGTTTGTGTCATAGCATAGTTTTATTGACAAATTTTAAATTGCAAGTAGCAGATATGAACAGGGAAATGCTACGTTATCTTCTTATTCTGTTCCAAATAATCTGATGAGATAGGTGTGGAGTTAATTCAGTTGGGGATAAACAGATGGAATATTAGTGTTGTTAGTATGATACTTGAGTTCTTTAGAAATTGTTTTCAATTCAGGAATCTGCCGCCTTGAGTTGGCTTTTTTTGAAGACAAAAATATTGACAATAGTGTGGACCAAAGTGGGAAATTCAATTTTATTTAGACACAAACACACACACACACAGGCACGCATGGACGGACGCACGCACGCACACACACGCACACACACACACACACACACACGCACGCACACACACACACACACTCATAAAATATTAAATCTCAAACGATGTACAATAGTGCAACATTAAATCTCAATGTTAGAAGTACTTAAGAAGTGAATTACATCTGGCTGGATAATTATCATGAACACTGGCGGCCTCTGCTGACCCAGTGGAAGAGTGCAAAAAGCTTACAGCACCTGGTATTCCCAGGCGGTCTCCCATCCAAGTACTAACCAGGCCCGACCCTGCTTAGCTTCCGAGATCTGACGAGATCGGGCGTTCTCAGGGTGGTATGGCCGTAAGCGAGAGCAGGTACAAGAAAATGGCCTTTTGAAGTTAATACACTCAAACTTATTTTCTTGAAACACTTATTCTGGTGGAGGTTGTCCATTTTGCTTTGTCACAGTCCAAACGTCAATGTTGGAGCAGCCTCCAATCCATTCCCCCCAAAAAGAAAAGGCTATATAGCCTATGAGCGTCATATCATCAAATCTGCCTAGAACGGCTCTTGGATGAGAGGTGAAACGCCTTCAAAAAAATCAAACAAGATTCAACTCCGATAAATGAAATCAACTTAAAAGCAATCGGCCATGGCCGGGAATCGGTGCCATGGCCGGGAATCGATCCCGGGCCGGTGCGGGCCAGTTGACAATTGCTGTAACAGACAACCTGACTGAAACCGCCTGAAGACCCCAGAGGGAGAGTTCGAATCCAGCTTTGGGCATTATCAAATAGAAGATATTTGATTGAAAAATTCACGATCATAAAAATGTTTAAAGACCATAGCAGTGTCTGTGAGGTTTATGAGCCGCAAATGCTGCTCTTTTTAGGAGCACAGCCATCTATTAAACTGTAGTTTGTGTCATAGAATAGTTTTATTGACAAATTTTAAATTGCAAGTAGCAGATATGAACAGGGAAATGCTACGTTATCTTCTTATTCTGTTCCAAATAATCTGATGAGATAGGTGTGGAGTTAATTCAGTTGGGGATAAACAGATGGAATATTAGTGTTGTTAGTATGATACTTGAGTTCTTTAGAAATTGTTTTCAATTCAGGAATCTGCCGCCTTGAGTTGGCTTTTTTTGAAGACAAAAATATTGACAATAGTGTGGACCAAAGTGGGAAATTCAATTTTATTTAGACACAAACACACACACACACAGGCACGCATGGACGGACGCACGCACGCACGCACACACACGCACGCACACACACACACACTCATAAAATATTAAATCTCAAACGATGTACAATAGTGCAACATTAAATCTCAATGTTAGAAGTACTTAAGAAGTGAATTACATCTGGCTGGATAATTATCAGGAACACTGGCGGCCTCTGCTGACCCAGTGGAAGAGTGCAAAATGCTTACAGCACCTGGTATTCCCAGGCGGTCTCCCATCCAAGTACTAACCAGGCCCGACCCTGCTTAGCTTCCGAGATCAGACGAGATCGGGCGTTCTCAGGGTGGTATGGCCGTAAGCGAGAGCAGGTACAAGAAAATGGCCTTTTGAAGTTAATACACTCAAACTTATTTTCTTGAAACACTTATTCTGGTGGAGGTTGTCCATTTTGCTTTGTCACAGTCCAAACGTCAATGTTGGAGCAGCCTCCAATCCATTCCCCCCAAAAAGAAAAGGCTATATAGCCTATGAGCGTCATATCATCAAATCTGCCTAGAACGGCTCTTGGATGAGAGGTGAAACGCCTTCAAAAAAATCAAACAAGATTCAACTCCGATAAATGAAATCAACTTAAAAGCAATCGGCCATGGCCGGGAATCGGTGCCATGGCCGGGAATCGATCCCGGGCCGGTGCGGGCCAGTTGACAATTGCTGTAACAGACAACCTGACTGAAACCGCCTGAAGACCCCAGAGGGAGAGTTCGAATCCAGCTTTGGGCATTATCAAATAGAAGATATTTGATTGAAAAATTCACGATCATAAAAATGTTTAAAGAACATAGCAGTGTCTGTGAGGTTTATGAGCCACAAATGCTGCTCTTTTTAGGAGCACAGCCATCTATTAAACTGTAGTTTGTGTCATAGCATAGTTTTATTGACAAATTTTAAATTGCAAGTAGCAGATATGAACAGGGAAATGCTACGTTATCTTCTTATTCTGTTCCAAATAATCTGATGAGATAGGTGTGGAGTTAATTCAGTTGGGGATAAACAGATGGAATATTAGTGTTGTTAGTATGATACTTGAGTTCTTTAGAAATTGTTTTCAATTCAGGAATCTGCCGCCTTGAGTTGGCTTTTTTTGAAGACAAAAATATTGACAATAGTGTGGACCAAAGTGGGAAATTCAATTTTATTTAGACACAAACACACACACACACAGGCACGCATGGACGGACGCACGCACACACACGCACACACACACAAACACACACACACGCACGCACACACACACACACACACACACACACACTCATAAAATATTAAATCTCAAACGATGTACAATAGTGCAACATTAAATCTCAATGTTAGAAGTACTTAAGAAGTGAATTACATCTGGCTGGATAATTATCAGGAACACTGGCGGCCTCTGCTGACCCAGTGGAAGAGTGCAAAAAGCTTACAGCACCTGGTATTCCCAGGCGGTCTCCCATCCAAGTACTAACCAGGCCCGACCCTGCTTAGCTTCCGAGATCGGACGAGATCGGGCATTCTCAGGGTGGTATGGCCGTAAGCGAAAGCAGGGACAAGAAAATGGCCTTTTGAAGTTAATACACTCAAACTTATTTTCTTGAAACATTTATTCTGGTGGAGGTTGTCCATTTTGCTTTGTCACAGTCCAAACCTCAATGTTGGAGCAGCCTCCAATCCATTTCCCCAAAAAAGAAAAGGCTATATAGCCTATGAGCGCCATATCATCAAATCTGCGTAGATCGGCTCTTGGATGAGAGGTGAAACGCCTTCAAAAAAATCAAACAAGATTCAACTCCGATAAATGAAATCAACTTAAAAGCAATGTGCCATGGCCGGGAATCGGTGCCATGGCCGGGAATCGATCCCGGGCCGGTGCGGGCCAGTTGACAATTGATGTAACAGACAACCTGACTGAAACCTCCCGGAGACCCCAGAGGGAGAGTTCGAATCCAGCTTTGGGCATTATCAAAGAGAAGATGTTTGATTGAAAAATTCACGATCATAAAAATGTTTAAAGTGCATAGCAGTGTCTGTGAGGTTTATGAGCCACAAATGCTGCTCTTTTTAGGAGCACAGCCATCTATTAAACTGTAGTTTGTGTCATAGCATAGTTTTATTGACAAATTCTAAATTGCAAGTAGCAGATATGAACAGGGAAATGCTACGTTATCTGCTCATTCTGTTACAAATAATCTGATGAGATAGGTGTGGAGTTAATTCAGTTGGGGATAGACAGATGGAATATTAGTGTTGTTAGTATGATACTTGAGTTCTTTAGATATTGTTTTCAATTCAGGAATCTGCCGCCTTGAGTTGGCTTTTTTTGAAGACAGAAATGTTGACAATAGTGTGGACCAAAGTGGGAAATTCAATTTTATTTAAACACACACACGCACACACACACGCACGCACGCACGCACGCACGCACGCACACACACACTCATAAAATATTAAATCTCAAACGATGTACAATAGTGCAACATTAAATCTCAATGTTAGAAGTACTTAAGAAGCGAATTACATCTGGCTGGATAATTATCAGGAACACTGGCGGCCTCTGCTGACCCAGTGGAAGAGTGCAAAAAGCTTACAGCACCTGGTATTCCCAGGCGGTCTCCCATCCAAGTACTAACCAGGCCCGACCCTGCTTAGCTTCCGAGATCGGACGAGATCGGGCGTTCTCAGGGTGGTATGGCCGTAAGCGAAAGCAGGGACAAGAAAATGGCCTTTTGAAGTTAATACACTCAAACTTATTTTCTTGAAACATTTATTCTGGTGGAGGTTGTCCATTTTGCTTTGTCACAGTCCAAACCTCAATGTTGGAGCAGCCTCCAATCCATTTCCCCAAAAAAGAAAAGGCTATATAGCCTATGAGCGCCATATCATCAAATCTGCGTAGATCGGCTCTTGGATGAGAGGTGAAACGCCTTCAAAAAAATCAAACAAGATTCAACTCCGATAAATGGAATCAACTTAAAAGCAATGTGCCATGGCCGGGAATCGGTGCCATGGCCGGGAATCGATCCCAGGCCGGTGCGGGCCAGTTGACAATTGATGTAACAAACAACCTGACTGAAACCTCCCGGAGACCCCAGAGGGAGAGTTCGAATCCAGCTTTGGGCATTATCAAAGAGAAGATGTTTGATTGAAAAATTCACGATCATAAAAATGTTTAAAGTGCATAGCAGTGTCTGTGAGGTTTATAAGCCACAAATGCTGCTCTTTTTAGGAGCACAGCCATCTATTAAACTGTAGTTTGTGTCATAGCATAGTTTTATTGACAAATTCTAAATTGCAAGTAGCAGATATGAACAGGGAAATGCTACGTTATCTGCTCATTCTGTTACAGATAATCTGATGAGATAGGTGTGGAGTTAATTCAGTTGGGGATAGACAGATGGAATATTAGTGTTGTTAGTATGATACTTGAGTTCTTTAGATATTGTTTTCAATTCAGGAATCTGCCGCCTTGAGTTGGCTTTTTTTTGAAGACAGAAATGTTGACAATAGTGTGGACCAAAGTGGGAAATTCAATTTTATTTAAACACACACACGCACGCACGCACGCACGCACGCACGCACACACACACTCATAAAATATTAAATCTCAAACGATGTACAATAGTGCAACATTAAATCTCAATGTTAGAAGTACTTAAGAAGTGAATTACATCTGGCTGGATAATTATCAGGAACACTGGCGGCCTCTGCTGACCCAGTGGAAGAGTGCAAAATGCTTACAGCACCTGGTGTTCCCAGGCGGTCTCCCATCCAAGTACTAACCAGGCCCGACCCTGCTTAGCTTCCGAGATCGGACGAGATCGGGCGTTCTCAGGGTGGTATGGCCGTAAGCGAAAGCAGGGACAAGAAAATGGCCTTTTGAAGTTAATACACCCAAAAACTTATTTTCTTGAAACATTTATTCCGGTGGAGGTTGTCCATTTTGCTTTGTCACAGTCCAAACCTCAATGTTGGAGCAGCCTCCAATCCATTTCCCCAAAAAAGAAAAGGCTATATAGCCTATGAGCGCCATATCATCAAATCTGCGTAGATCGGCTCTTGGATGAGAGGTGAAACGCCTTCAAAAAAATCAAACAAGATTCAACTCCGATAAATGAAATCAACTTAAAAGCAATGTGCCATGGCCGGGAATCGATCCCGAGCCGGTGCAGTCCAGTTGACAATTGCTGTAACAGACAACCTGATTGAAACCTCCTGAAGACCCCAGAGGGCGAGTTCGAATCCAGCTTTGGGCATTATCAAAGAGAAGATGTTTGATTGAAAAATTCACGATCATAAAAATGTTTAAAGTGCATAGCAGTGTATGTGAGGTTTATGAGCCAGAAATGCTGCTCTTTTTAGGAGCACAGCCATCTATTAAACTGTAGTTTGTGTCATAGCATAGTTTTATTGACAAATTCTAAATTGCAAGTCGCAGATATGAACAGGGAAATGCTACGTTATCTGCTTATTCTGTTACAAATAATCTGATGAGATAGGTGTGGAGTTAATTCAGTTGGGGATAGACAGATGGAATATTAGTGTTGTTAGTATGATACTTGAGTTCTTTAGATATTGTTTTCAATTCAGGAATCTGCCGCCTTGAGTTGGCTTTTTTTTGAAGACAGAAATGTTGACAATAGTGTGGACCAAAGTGGGAAATTCAATTTTATTTAAACACAAACACACACACGCACGCACGCACGCACGCACGCACACACACACACACACACACACACACACACACTCATAAAATATTAAATCTCAAACGATGTACAATAGTGCAACATTAAATCTCAATGTTAGAAGTACTTAAGAAGTGAATTACATCTGGCTGGATAATTATCAGGAACACTGGCGGCCTCTGCTGACCCAGTGGAAGAGTGCAAAAAGCTTACAGCACCTGGTATTCCCAGGCGGTCTCCCATCCAAGTACTAACCAGGCCCGACCCTGCTTAGCTTCCGAGATCGGACGAGATCGGGCGTTCTCAGGGTGGTATGGCCGTAAGCGAAAGCAGGGACAAGAAAATGGCCTTTTGAAGTTAATACACCCAAAAACTTATTTTCTTGAAACATTTATTCTGGTGGAGGTTGTCCATTTTGCTTTGTCACAGTCCAAACCTCAATGTTGGAGCAGCCTCCAATCCATTTCCCCAAAAAAGAAAAGGCTATATAGCCTATGAGCGCCATATCATCAAATCTGCGTAGATCGGCTCTTGGATGAGAGGTGAAACGCCTTCAAAAAAATCAAACAAGATTCAACTCCGATAAATGAAATCAACTTAAAAGCAATGTGCCATGGCCGGGAATCGGTGCCATGGCCGGGAATCGATCCCGGGCCGGTGCGGGCCAGTTGACAATTGATGTAACAGACAACCTGACTGAAACCTCCTGAAGGCCCCAGAGGGAGAGTTCGAATCCAGCTTTGGGCATTATCAAAGAGAAGATGTTTGATTGAAAAATTCACGATCATAAAAATGTTTAAAGTGCATAGCAGTGTCTGTGAGGTTTATGAGCCACAAATGCTGCTCTTTTTAGGAGCACAGCCATCTATTAAACTGTAGTTTGTGTCATAGCATAGTTTTATTGACAAATTCTAAATTGCAAGTAGCAGATATGAACAGGGAAATGCTACGTTATCTGCTCATTCTGTTACAAATAATCTGATGAGATAGGTGTGGAGTTAATTCAGTTGAAGATAGACAGATGGAATATTAGTGTTGTTAGTATGATACTTGAGTTCTTTAGATATTGTTTTCAATTCAGGAATCTGCCGCCTTGAGTTGACTTTTTTTTGAAGACAGAAATGTTGACAATAGTGTGGACCAAAGTGGGAAATTCAATTTTATTTAAACACAAACACACACACGCACGCACGCACGCACGCACGCACGCACGCACGCACACACACACACACACACACACACACACACTCATAAAATATTAAATCTCAAACGATGTACAATAGTGCAACATTAAATTTCAATGTTAGAAGTACTTAAGAAGTGAATTACATCTGGCTGGATAATTATCAGGAACACTGGCGGCCTCTGCTGACCCAGTGGAAGAGTGCAAAAAGCTTACAGCACCTGGTATTCCCAGGCGGTCTCCCATCCAAGTACTAACCAGGCCCGACCCTGCTTAGCTTCCGAGATCGGACGAGATCGGGCGTTCTCAGGGTGGTATGGCCGTAAGCGAAAGCAGGGACAAGAAAATGGCCTTTTGAAGTTAATACACTCAAACTTATTTTCTTGAAACATTTATTCTGGTGGAGGTTGTCCATTTTGCTTTGTCACAGTCCAAACCTCAATGTTGGAGCAGCCTCCAATCCATTTCCCCAAAAAAGAAAAGGCTATATAGCCTATGAGCGCCATATCATCAAATCTGCGTAGATCGGCTCTTGGATGAGAGGTGAAACGCCTTCAAAAAAATCAAACAAGATTCAACTCCGATAAATGAAATCAACTTAAAAGCAATGTGCCATGGCCGGGAATCGGTGCCATGGCCGGGAATCGATCCCGGGCCGGTGCGGGCCAGTTGACAATTGATGTAACAGACAACCTGACTGAAACCTCCCGGAGACCCCAGAGGGAGAGTTCGAATCCAGCTTTGGGCATTATCAAAGAGAAGATGTTTGATTGAAAAATTCACGATCATAAAAATGTTTAAAGTGCATAGCAGTGTCTGTGAGGTTTATGAGCCACAAATGCTGCTCTTTTTAGGAGCACAGCCATCTATTAAACTGTAGTTTGTGTCATAGCATAGTTTTATTGACAAATTCTAAATTGCAAGTAGCAGATATGAACAGGGAAATGCTACGTTATCTGCTCATTCTGTTACAAATAATCTGATGAGATAGGTGTGGAGTTAATTCAGTTGGGGATAGACAGATGGAATATTAGTGTTGTTAGTATGATACTTGAGTTCTTTAGATATTGTTTTCAATTCCGGAATCTGCCGCCTTGAGTTGGCCTTTTTTTGAAGACAGAAATGTTGACAATAGTGTGGACCAAAGTGGGAAATTCAATTTTATTTAAACACAAACACACACACACACGCACGGATGCACACACACAGACACACACACACACACACACTCATAAAATATTAAATCTCAAACGATGTACAAAAGTGCAACATTAAATCTCAATGTTAGAAGTACTTAAGAAGTGAATTACATCTGGCTGGATAATTATCAGGAACACTGGCGGCCTCTGCTGACCCAGTGGAAGAGTGCAAAAAGCTTACAGCACCTGGTATTCCCAGGCGGTCTCCCATCCAAGTACTAACCAGGCCCGACCCTGCTTAGCTTCCGAGATCGGACGAGATCGGGCTTTCTCAGGGTGGTATGGCCGTAAGCGAGAGCAAGCGAAAGAAAATGGCCTTTTTAAGTTAATACACTCAAACTTATTTTCTTGAAACACTTATTCTGGTGGAGGTTGTCCATTTTTCTTTGTCACAGTCCAAACCTCAATGTTGGAGCAGCCTCCAATCCATTTCCCCAAAAAAGAAAAGGCTATATAGCCTATGAGCGCCATATCATCAAATCTGCGTAGATCGGCTCTTGAATGAGAGGTGAAACGCCTTCAAAAAAATCAAACAAGATTCAACTCCGATAAATGAAATCAACTTAAAAGCAATCGGCCATGGCCGGGAATCGGTGCCATGGCCGGGAATCGATCACTGGCCGGTGCAGGCCAGTTGACAATTGCTGTAACACACAACCTGATTGAAACCTCCTGAAGACCCCAGAGGGCGAGTTCGAATCCAGCTTTGGGCATTATCAAAGAGAAGATATTTGATTGAAAAATTCACGATCATAAAATGTTTAAACGGCATAGCAGTGTCTGTGAGGTTTATGAGCCACAAATGCTGCTCTTTTTAGGAGCACAGCCATCTATTAAACTGTAGTTTGTGTCATAGCATAGTTTTATTGACAAATTCTAAATTGCAAGTAGCAGATATGAACAGGGAAATGCTACGTTATCTGCTTATTCTGTTACAAATAATCTGATGAGATAGGTGTGGACTTAATTCAGTTGGGGATAGACAGATGGAATATTAGTGTTGTTAGTATGATACTTGAGTTCTTTAGATATTGTTTTCAATTCAGGAATCTGCCGCCTTGAGTTGGCTTTTTTTTGAAGACAGAAATGTTGACAATAGTGTGGACCAAAGTGGGAAATTCAATTTTATTTAAACACAAACACACACACGCACGCACGCACGCACGCACACACACACACACACACACACACACTCATAAAATATTAAATCTCAAACGATGTACAATAGTGCAACATTAAATCTCAATGTTAGAAGTACTTAAGAAGTGAATTACATCTGGCTGGATAATTATCAGGAACACTGGCGGCCTCTGCTGACCCAGTGGAAGAGTGCAAAAAGCTTACAGCACCTGGTATTCCCAGGCGGTCTCCCATCCAAGTACTAACCAGGCCCGACCCTGCTTAGCTTCCGAGATCGGACGAGATCGGGCGTTCTCAGGGTGGTATGGCCGTAAGCGAAAGCAGGGACAAGAAAATGGCCTTTTGAAGTTAATACACCCAAAACTTATTTTCTTGAAACATTTATTCTGGTGGAGGTTGTCCATTTTGCTTTGTCACAGTCCAAACCTCAATGTTGGAGCAGCCTCCAATCCATTTCCCCAAAAAAGAAAAGGCTATATAGCCTATGAGCGCCATATCATCAAATCTGCGTAGATCGGCTCTTGGATGAGAGGTGAAACGCCTTCAAAAAAAATCAAACAAGATTCAACTCCGATAAATGAAATCAACTTAAAAGCAATGTGCCATGGCCGGGAATCGGTGCCATGGCCGGGAATCGATCCCGGGCCGGTGCAGGCCAGTTGACAATTGCTGTAACAGACAACCTGATTGAAACCTCCTGAAGACCCCAGAGGGCGAGTTCGAATCCAGCTTTGGGCATTATCAAAGAGAAGATGTTTGATTGAAAATTCACGATCATAAAAATGTTTAAAGTGCATAGCAGTGTCTGTGAGGTTTATGAGCCACAAATGCTGCTCTTTTAGGAGCACAGCCATCTATTAAACTG